>NW_023614542.1:0-60001 GCF_013339695.2 Rhipicephalus sanguineus
TGGCATATCCCGCAGTGACATGGAAAATCTGAGGTGTGCTGGGATTTAACTGCTAAGCCAGGTTTAAAAAGGTGCTGATAAGAAAATTAAATGGTCATGAGCCCTTTCGCTTTGCCATTATTGTCTAAAGAGCAATCTTGGCTACTCTTCTAATTATTGGAACTTTGCAGATATTTGCGCACACCCCCAGCGGCGGCCGTAAGGCAGTATGGGAAGACAGAGCTTCGTCTGCTCCTTCCACGACGTATCCATATTGGGGGCAAGTGTACCTAGCTTGAAGTGCAGGAACCCATGGTGATAAAAATTGATCCGGAATACGTCACTAAGGTGTGTCGTGATCTACTGTGCTGTTGACACCAAAAATTAATGTATTACTAAGCATTTATTAATCACTCAGCATCTCCAGTCACATCGTGCGGTTTGTGTATAGTATGCCCTAGCAAAAATGCCAATAGGATTTCCTATTGGTCCAATAGGAAATCACTATTGGTTCTATAGGACATCTATTGGAGCTGTATTGGTTGTATAAGACTTCTATGGGTACCAATAGACACCAACAGCCACCACCTATTGGTGTCTTATTAGACCAATAGAAGTTGTATTGGTCAAATAGGGGCTGCCTTTTGGTGTCTTATTGGACCAATAGGAGTTGTATTGGTCAAATCGGTGCTGCCTATCGGTGACTTATTGGGCCAATAGGAGTTGTATTGGTCAAATAAGTACTCCTATTGGTTTCTTAATGTACTAACAGAAGATGTATAAGGCAAACAGGAGTTTTATTGTTCAAACAGCTACCGCCTATTGGTAGCTGTTTATAACATCTTATGACTGATTGAGCGCGTCGGACCCGATCCCGATCAAATTTCTTGATCATGATTGGCTATACGCAAGCTGCAGACGGGATCAATTCACTTTTGATAAGTCTGATCCCGATTGAGCTTAATCGTACACCGTGAGACACCGTGTGCAGTTAGCAACTCACGCGACTAAAAGAGTTATATAAAAAGGCTGCGTGTCGACCACGGCGGTACGGTGTCTCCGTACATGCCGTGCGGTAAACGGGCACTATAGTAAAACACGCTAAAGAAGAACTTGCGAAGGAATCGACAACAGAGACACCACAGAATAATAATAAAGAAACCGCCATGAGATCACAGCCGGCATAGAACCAGCCAGTTGACGAACAAAAAAAAAAAAAGTGAGACGGTGCGCGGCGTGGCGACGCTGCATGTGTGAACATTTTTTTTACACGTTCCTTGGTTAAGCAGGCTAAGCAATGTGCTAAGCTTAAGATAAGCTTTGGATTTATGCTAAGCAATATAAGTAGTGCTGTAAAGATACAGGAGAAAGAATTGTGGATCTGCAAACGCGACCGACCGTGCGTTTGGCGCGCCATCCGCGCTCGGCCGATACGAAGACAAGCCCAGCCTGCGGCCAAGCTAAGCCAAAACGTTGTGTCTGTCGCCATAGCGCGCGCTTTGTGTGATCTCGATGCTTCACGTAAGCCTGCTTACACGATGTTTGCTTTAGTGTGCTTCCGCGACGATAACGTGAAGGCTGTGTTCAGCGTGCACCAGATGGAGACGTTCTGAGCCATAAATGTCTTGGATTTCGACCGATTTCGACCGATTTCGACTCTACAAAGTGGCACCAAGAATAATGGCAAGACGAGCAACAAGGCCCATGTGCTCCGATTGTTTGGTGAGTTGAGTGGGCATGGTAGTTACTCCTATTTAGTATTTATTTGATATCACCTTTTTTTTGTATTCAAACTTGGGACGAAGCTGAAAGGTCGGGGAAAGAAGTCCCTCGTCCTTTGTCTCCGGTATTTGATGACAGCGAGACCAGCAACGCCTCGATTGCAAGTCCACACGCTCTCAGAAGTTGAATGATTGAGCGCATATATTATTGCAGTTTGTTTTTGTGTTTGTCAGTATGCACAAAAAAACGTAGCATAGATTAGAGGTAAAGGACAGGCGCCCTGCTCGTGAGTGTAGTTGGAGTCTCGCAAGCCCTTTGTAAGTATTTACAACGTGCGTGTTAAGCCGAAAACGCGTTTATCGCCTCATAGTAAAACGCTCTAGTCGATGCTGTTTGTCTGTTGTAGTGCGCGCCAATCGGCTTATCATACTTGTTCGACATAATGTCACAAGAACCACAGAAGGCCACATGATAATTCATTATACAAAATGTGCATAGCATATGTACTGCACTGGTGCGATTTTTTATTTCATATTTTTTTATTTTTTACATACTGCAGCCCAATTAAGGCTATCGCAGGAGTGGGTTTATTAATGTTGTTGGCTTAATTGCATAAGCACGTAACATGCAGCACGTGTGTTATATCCAGCTCATTGCAGCCTGACTGCTGTGTTGGGCTTGCAACGATATGGAATCTAGGCTGCCTTTACTACTGTCTTACATATTACCGTTGCCTCATCGTGAATCTACCCTAGCTTAATTTATTTCATGCCATCTTTAAGTTGAGATTTAGTGGCATGCTCTAGTATGATAGTCGCACCACCATCGTGAAAAAGAGCACGTCACAGATAGTAAGTGATTATTGAGTTTGCTGTAATTTAAGGACGAGTTTGCAGTTCATTCTTGGGTACAGCTCAAAAAACACAGGACGCAAGCGTGTAAACGGGATAAGGTGCTGCTTAATTTTAAAAAAAATTTTGCCCCTTTCTTTTCCTTCCTTTTTTGCCGCAAAATTTTGCCGATATACTGTTTTCTTCCACGCAATAAGCCACAGTTGGGTGTGTAATATTTCACTCAGTTTTTTGCTATAGTTCAGCTCCCAACATTGTGAACATGTGCAGTGAATTAAGGTCTAGATAATTTCTCACTGTGCCGTCTACTTTCTATACATTGCTTTGAAGGTAAACTTTAATAAACATGTGTTACTGTTTTCTGATTTCATGGCTCTGTTTATTTACAGAATCTTTCAGGCACTTCCTCGAGTGCGGATGAGGCCCGCAAGATCGCCAACATCATCAAGGGCCAGAAGAAGCACTTGTAGTTTTGATTATGAGAATATATTTGAACATATGTCTCATTCATCCACTGTGATTATCATTGCAGGGGCGCTGCCACAGTGTGGGCCTTCTGCATGACGACAAGACACCCATAAAACACTTGCGCAAGACTAATTCTAATGGGGCTGAGAAGTGGGCAAATACAAAGCTAATACAATGCCAGCAGGCAAATACAGAACCAATAGGCCAATATAATTCCAATTGGCTAATAGAGAACCAATACACCAATATAGGTCCAGTAGGCTGATATAGAACCAATAGACCAATAGCCAAATACAGTTCCAATAGACCTATAGAACCAATAGACCAATAGGTGTCAATAACCCAATAGGCTATTGGTTTTTTATTGGGAATTTTTGCTAGGGTGTTGATTGTTTTTCTGCAGCATCCTGAAAAGTGTTTATATGACCTGTTACACTGGGCCAAACTAGCATCTACTGATCTCGGCATTTGCTTGTACAGCCTTTCCCCCCTACTAGTGGATTTAGACCAGGGGTCTCAAACACGTGGCCCTCTCACTAGCAGCCTGGCCCACACATGACTGTCTTCGTCTCATTTTTTTAACAGCGAAGCTGTTTAAGCTTGCCGTAATTTGTCTATCGGAAAGAGAAATGATCATCATCATGAACCGGCAAGCACTCTCTACATCCCGTTCTTCGTCCTCTTCTGCTTGACTCCCAGAACACATGCGCCGATTTCTCCCGCATGGTGAGAGAATGAGTACAGAGAGAGAGAAGGAAAGAGAAATTATTGGCGAAAGAAAGTTCTTCACGAGGCAGGATTCAAACCCGCATACCCTCGACCTGAAGGCGAGCATCCTAAGCACTTGGCAATCCAGGCACACTAGCAGAGCATAACATAGCCTTGTACAGTAAAAGCTCGTTAATTCGAACTTGAAAGGGGACTATAATATTGTTCAACTTAAGCGGAGTTCGAATTAGCAGGCGGACGCTAGAATGAAAGGACATCTCACCACATTGTGCGGGCAGAACCCGAAGAAGCCACCTCTGGACTCGTTATCGTGAACTAGGCGCTACTATGCACACCTGTGGCAGGTGATTTCGTAAATTAGGTTCATGGAGCTCTAACACCGAACGGAATTAATTGATCAGTCAGTGATAAGCCAGAAACAAGCACAGACATGCATTCATGTGAGCAGTGAGCCTTAATGTGAAATATATGACACTATTTATTCTGCAAAACACATTTATTTACGTGGCAGAGATAATGCAATAAAAATTAAAAGTAATCAGTAATTGGAATTTGCTCGCGTTTCTTCTGTCGTGACTCCATGAGCATCGTTTGCAGCTTGCCCAAGAGCTGCAACGCAGCGCCCGAATTCTCATCCGCTGAGAAATGCTGCTGTTTCATTGTTTTGCATCTCTAGTAAATTTGATTTGGTTTGCAACACATTGTGATCACTTTGGGTTGACTTCTGTGAGGAACAATGAAATCCTGGGACTTGAAGTTGGAATTATCGGGAGTTTTCCCCCATAGAAATACACAGGGCTGTGCTAGCTGTGCACAGACCAGGGTGTCAGTTTGAATTAACTGTAAGTTGGAATTAACCGAGTTCTAATTAACAAGCTTTTACTGTAGAGTATAGTGTAGTGTACCAAGAGGGTGGGAAAGGGAAGTGAGGAGGAGGGAAAGGGGGAGAGATAGCGAGGGAAAAGGATAGAAAGGAGGAAGCAAGCGAGAAATATATATAGAGAGAAAAATAAATAGAAATAAACAGACAAAAAGAGGCACATAAAAACAGAGAGGAGAAAGAAACAGAGGAAGAAAGAAAGAGAAAATTTCCGAAATGTAGCAAAACAGCAAAAATCAGGGAGCATTGCGCCTCCAGCTAAGCAAATTTTTTAAATATTCTTCCTAAGTATGTTCATAAGCTACACAGACGTGGCTGGTTTCAAGCATTTTTTTTTTTCCTTGAGGCACCCCATGCAGTAGCCATGTATTAAAACGTGGATCAAAGACTTTCGAAACAGTGTCATCATTTCAGTCATTCGGGAGATCAGTATGTTTCTTGTAAGCTGATGTCTCTTCACACGTGACCCATATATTAGATGAAGGAAAGAAGATGACTTCTAAGGGCTCGTTTTACTTTGTTAGACACAATATTAATGAGAACTAACAGACAATAATGCCAACGAAAGTATAGCGGTTATTTCTAGTAATTAGGATATAAATTCTAGTAATTAGGATATAAATGTCCAGAAACCTCGTAGTGCTGCTTTTGTGCCAAGGAAGTGCTTATTTTGAAATAAAATCACGTTTTTAGTGGTCCGCATCGCGTTAGCGCGCTTCAAACGTCCCGCCTGAAAATACGACTTTCATACGTCACTGCTGCCATGCCCAACGTTGCCCGCTTTTACTGCGCGGCAGCCGACACTAGTAGCAGCCGAGCGGAAGTAGCGGGACCCACAGTAGCAACAACGGCGCTGCGGCAAAGACTTGCTCGGATGGGCACATTCAAAGCCTTCACCAAGTTGCGGTTGGTCTCGTAATCCTCAGTACGAAAGTGTAGCGAGCACACACGCAGAGGTTTTGACTGTTTAGCACATTGGCGCAATGGCATGACACTAAGCCACTTCGAGCGTAAGGGTTCATTCCACGGTACCCAGTGAAAAGACACACCCGTTTCCTTGCTGCAGCACTGGCGTTGTGCACCATTCGGGCATCCGGCAATATCACACGCATGCGGCATTTTGTCGAACTTTCTGTCAGAGCGACTTTCACGAGCGCGCAAAACACGCACGGCAGTACGCGATCCCGAAACTACCACTGAGACGGGCGAGGCGCAGTTCGGCGAAAACGGAACCTTTGAACCACGCGCGCCGTTCCCCATGGCAACGCCACGGAGGTTTTGTTTTCCATGAATCAAGCGGAAACGAACAAACAGCCTTTTATTACGTCTTTTGATGCTCGGAATGTTCTTTTTTTACTGCTGCTAGTTTGATTACTAGTGATTTATTGTAGGCCGACTTCCATACGTCATCGGGATCACTTCGAAAATGTCCCACTCGTGGCGCTCATCATGTGATACATTTAGAGTTACTGTATATATACAGTAACTGTGGCATATACATAGTTTTCACGGACGTCACAACTGGGGCTTGTGGGATAGGTGGCCGCCATGATGGTGAACTGCTGGCGCGGTGTTATCATTGGGTGCGTGTGCAGGTCCGATATTTTCGCGTTGCGCGGGTTCAGTAACAGCGCGGCGTCGCAATGGCGATGTGTGCGATGACTGGCTGCAGTGCGAGAAGCACGTCTGCCGCACAGAAAACGGACCTGGAGCCAAGGACAAGGCTCTACCGATTGCCGAAAGATCAGCAATGCGACCGCACGAAAGTGTTGTCGGAGCAGCGTCGGCGTCTCTGGCTCGCTCGCATCAACAGAAAGGGCCTCAAGAACCTGGATTACCTCCGTGTATGCGGTCGGCGTTTCATCTCAGGTAAGCAAAACAGGATGAAGCGAAAACTTCAAAAAATTAACGCCACCGCTTACAATTGCCTGCAACACAGCCGTCGCTGTGTGTGCGGCGGTTTAAACCTCGCAGGAGCTCTCCGGGTCGCGTTCGAGCACGTTCCGGATCTTCTGCTGCTTAACGGGCACCTTCGACTGCGATCCGCGCGTACTGCAATCGGGTTAAAATGTCACTGTCTGCACCAAACTGCTGAGTTTAACGTGCTCGATGCGTGTTGTTTGTACCGTGCATTGAAAATGTCGTTCACATCGGGCTACTGATCGCGAGTGCCTTCTGTAATTTTGCGCTGTTCGTAACAGCTTGTAATGAGATCGTTTTCGCGCTAAAGTCGCAATTTCACATGCAACAGCGCGCGAGGTTTTAACTATTGATGTTTTGTAATTTGCAGGACAGCCAGCGAGTCTAATGGACAACACAAACCCAGATTGGGTGCCGGGCCAACACTTGGGATACAGCAACCGCACAGCACCGGGCGTTAACTCTACTTCTCGGTACAAGCGCGCCAAAAATCGGCTGGCAAAAAAAAAAAAAAAGGTGCCCACAGCAGCGAACGCAGCTAACATTCGGCCGGCAGAGGTTGACCATCCTTCGCCTGAAATGGTCGATGCAGACGATCACTTCAGTCAAGAGACACCTGCTGAATAACTTTACCTCGCTCAACACGATGACGCGCTTGGAGGGTAGCCGCTTTGCTGTCACGCCGCTCACACGGCCACTGGTGAAGTAGTTGTGAGCCTCAAGTGACTTGTAAGCTTTCATTTCGGTGAGCGATACGTGGTTCGTTTACAGCACCAAATAGTTCACGATGTCAGCATGCGTCGTAACCGGTAGTAGCTCCACGTCCGTCGTCGTGTCGGTACCGGCGCACAACGTGTAGGGGTCAACTCCATCGCACATGCTGATCTTCGCTTCATAACGTGCACGCGTCGGACCCACCAGCTCGGCAAAATATGACGGGCAGAATTCCTTCCGCCTGACAGGCGCCATCATTCAAACACTCCATAGCTCGCAAGTAGCAAAATCAACGACTACCACGCCGACAGACTGCAGGAAGACAGCGATGAACACTCGTGCGCACGCTTGGGCATGCTCGCGCGCGTTTGTCGCTGTTCTCCAACATGGCGGACACCGCCAGCAGACGACGGTGTGACGTCACATGAAAACTATGTATACAGTAACTCTAGATACATTTAGCTTAATTTCTCGGTAAGTAGGGCACTGCTGTTGATAATATTGCCGTTTTAGAAGTTGTCATACATTGAGCTTTCACTCTGACATAAATTGTTATTTGCCTTTAGTGTCCCTTTAAGACCCCTGATCGAGACTAACACAAACACAGCATTCGAGGTACGAGCGAACACGTGGAGAAACTGACCCGAGCACGCTGGCGTTGTAGCTTCGGCGCACGGTGTCAGCGGCGGGCTGGCTCGCGGTCGTCGGCCCCGCGGCGGCCGACGCCTCCTCCTGAGACAGCGTGCTCAGCGTGAGCGACGGGTTGCGGCTGTGCAGCGGCCGCTGGTCTTCGTCCTCGGCCGGGCTCACGGTGGCCAGGGTGTCCTGACTGCAGGACGCGTTGCCGCCCACGCACGAGCGCAGGATCCCTCCGCCGGCCGCCGAGCTGGTGCGAGAACGGTAGCTCGGAGGACGGCTCGGCTCGCGTTCAGCAGAGCTCGGGAACGACAGCGGAGGCCTGCGAGGAGGGCGCGGCTCTCGGCAACGGTTCGGCGAAGCATCACAGTTGAACGAATATTGCCGCGTACACCGCGAAGGACGAGGACTGAGAACAGACCCACGGCAGCCCTCGTCCGTCAAAGAGAGAGAGAGAAAAAAAGAATCACTTTGCACCGAACAAACTATTATTTGAAAACTATATTGTTGTTTGACGGAAGAGAAAAGGGAGGTGAAACTTTCATTTTTCAATTTTGCGCCGAATGTCACCGTGACGTCAAGGATTTCGCTGTTCTTTTTTGTATTTTCGCCACACTGGCACAACCAATTTTCCGGACACTCAGCACATTGGGACTATGGCCTCATAAAAGGGCAATATACTTCATTTTTACCGGTTAAGAACTACGCAAGGCCTGGTGGACACTGTCAAAATAATCTACGACGTCTCAGAGAGTTGGTGCTGGAAACGCTGCTGGAAATACAAGGCCACGATGGCGCCACCACCTGCGTTTTCTTTTAGAGAAAGAGCTCTACTACTCCACGTCTTGCAAGGTCATCCATCCCGTCGCAATGACCTTGTGCCGCTTGGAGCGCAACGCAAGGCGCGTCCGGTCGCTTTTGGCAAACGGAGAGCCGCGTGGCTTGAGCACGAGACATAGGAGAAGGCTCTCGGCTAGCTCGGACGCCATACTACAGTGTGTACATACCAAGGAGGTTTAAAAAAAAAAATTCTGGAGTGGAAGCTTTCGCAACGCCTTGCC
The DNA here is from genome assembly GCF_013339695.2 of Rhipicephalus sanguineus. Lineage (NCBI taxonomy): Eukaryota > Metazoa > Arthropoda > Arachnida > Ixodida > Ixodidae > Rhipicephalus > Rhipicephalus sanguineus. Next base: position 8,961 of record NW_023614542.1, read on the forward strand.
AGCAAAAGTGAAGCCAGCTTTTGCCCACCAAAGAGCTCGGAAACATACTCTTTTCTGATGGTGCCCACTTAGAGATCAAATGGCTTTGATCTGTTAGTGTAAATACTACGTTAATTATAAAATAAAAGATCGTTGTTGCCGACAAAAGTAACCCGTCGAGAGGAGTATTGACGATTGATCTCCAGTAAAATTTGCCATGACTTTGACGCTTATTTAAGAAAAGTAGTAACATAAAGACACACTTGGAACAGTATCTGACCCCTAAGAGGTGCCATATTAAACTCCTCAGGCGTGCGCAGAAAACGCTCGCTTGCCTTCGCCAAACGCCGATGGTTCATCGTGCCCCTACTAAGATGGCGGGCGCAGCCGCCATCTTGTGGTGGGCACGGCTTCACTCTTGCGCAATAGTCGCCACTCCAGCAATTTTTTCTTTAACCTCCTTGGTACATACAGCCGCAGCTGCTGCTCTTTCGTCCCTGCGTCTCTCGCTCCAAGTCAATCGACGTGGTCCGCTGCGGAGGTCGCCGCTGCGGTACAGTTACCACGTGACTAAATTTCAATGAGAAAGTGTATATCGGTTGGCAAAACGCCCGATTAGACATGTTTCAGCTTCGCCGGCGTTAGCCGCGCCCAGTCTCGTCATGGATCGCGTGCCCACTGCGCCATCCGTGCGTGCGCTTCAACGCAAGCGACAGGCTGAATCCAATCATCCAGTAGATGTCGCGAAGAAAATTTCAACAGCGCGGGAATAAGCACGAATGCACGAAAAGAGAGCTGACACGGACAAGCGCTGACTTAATCCAACTTATTTTTTTTTTTTTTAGGAGCGAAGCTCCTTAGGCCCGCACCCCGCCGTCGCTGTCGAAGCTCAGCTCCCTGCAACGTAGATGCGGCGCTGGCGCAAAAAAAAAAAAAAGAAGAAATCAAAGAAAAAACAAGGCGCGCGTTGCGCGAAAGACAAGGCGCGCGGCGAAATACACAATTTGAAAACGTACAGCGGTGAGCACTGTTAGGGTGAACACGCGAGCGCGTGGCCGACGGCACTATCAGCGCCGCGTAACAGCCATTGTTGGAAACATTGCACATGCGCAGCATGTGCTTTACGATACACTCTTTCCACCACGCGCACTGCGTCATAGATATGCTTGTCGGGGATACGCTTGCGTGCGCGCGGTGGAAAGAGTATTTCGTAGAACGCATGATGCGCATGCGCAATGTTTCCACCGATGACCGTTACGCGGCGCCGACAGAGCCGTCGGCCACGCGCTCGCGTGTTCACCCTAAGAGTGCTCACCGCTGTACATAGTCGTTTGCGTCCCATTTCTAAGGAGCTTCGCTCATCGGTTGTATTCGCGTACACGGAACAACTGCCGATATTTCAGAAAAGACACATATGGGTAGTGAAAAAATTGCGCAGCGCAAGACAACATGTGACTATATTACTGCGCATGATCGCTAATAAGTGACCAAATAAATAAAGTCCCGACAGCTTTATCTTGCGATGACAAAATAAATAAAGATAACGTCCAGACAACTTCATCTTGCGAGAGCATGCGCATGCGAAAGATAATCCTGAAACCGTTAAGCGTACAAAGACGGGAACAAGAAGACGACAAACAGAGCGCTCTGTGTGTCGTCTTCTTGTTCCCGTCTTTGTGCGCTTAACGGTTTCATAATGTCAGTGTACCAACTAGCTCGGACCCAGCCTCTTATTCAGAAAGATAATCCACTTCTTTTTTGCGCAAGTCAACGGTAGGCATGCTAATGCATGCCTGCCCCAAACGTGCAATGTGGGCCGCCTCTGCAATTTCTCTAGTGAGCACATTTTTCTTTTTGTAGATTACCTCAGTTTGATTGTAGGCAGGCAGGCACCCACACCGGCCCTTACAATGCGCGCTCAAGTGTCCGGAGCTGCCGCTCTGCACATTCGCACCTTGACGTTTGGCCGACGTATTTCATCCCGCATGACACATGGGATGACGTATACACGACGTCGCCGGCACACGGCACGAACGAGTCCCTGTGCTTGATCTGGCAGCCGTCTTTTCTTTTGTTAGCGGGGGACGTTAGTTTGCACAGTTTCTCCAGCTTCTGGAGCGCGGAAAAGACAATCAAAAATCGGTTGAAAGTCAGCGCTTGTCCGTGTCAGCTCTCTTTTCGTCCATTCGTGTTTACTCCGGCGCTGTTGAAATTTTCTTCACGATGAACTACCAACTCGCCCAAACACTCACGTTAATCAGTAGACATAGCTCAGTAGACATAGGGGGCGTAGGAGAGGAGAAACATCTGGCGTCTTTCGTTAAGCAGCAGCTGGCGCCTTTCGTTTTGCTTTAGAAACATCTGGCGTCTTTTCGTTTTGCTTTTAGAAAACATCTGGCGTCTTTCGTTGGTTTATTTCATCAATCAACGGCGTTTTGAACAAAATTCTTATTGTTTAATCACGCACAGGAGAAATCTCACCAGGCACTACCTTGGAGGCAAACAATGGCTGCTAATGGGAATGAGAGACAGAAGAAGTCGGCTTTTAGCTAACACTTACACTTCTACTTCTACTAACGTTTCCTACTGGAACATGCCAATGGCTGCTAATGGGGAATGAGAGACAGAAGAATTCGGCTTTTAGTTAACGCGCACGCTGCGAATTTTTTATTGTTCAACCACGCACAGAAGAAATCTCCCACCGGCACCACCTTGGAGGTCAAGATCTGGTACTAGCAGCGTTAAGATTGGTTACGCACTACGACTGCTACGACGGGGACGAACGGGTGCCGCTTTAAGGAGCATCGCCCCTAAAACAGCAGGGACCTTCTGCACTTGTGTGCAGCACGTCTCATGTTCGTTTGCACGTTGGGCATAGGTGGAACGGGTGGAACCACTATACAGTTCGTGTCACAAGACTCACAAGTGGCACAACGCCGGCGTACCAGTGTTGCTGGAACAGACCAAGTTTCCACTCGACTGCGGTGGTTTTTTCAGGCTGACTAAACAAAGTTGGAGAGACTGTGGTGCAATCAATTTTTTTTGTTAATGCCTGTTTATTTTGTAGCGTGTGTAGGCCTGTGTTCAATACCCTTCAGCTATTTGAGCCTATTGAAATCGCAACTGCCGCTTGACCGATTTCGAAGAATACTTAATAGAACAATGCAATTACATGAGCTGGGAAACCATGCTCGTGTTTAAAAAAAAAAATTCTATTTCAAAGCATGATTTCAATAAGGGTACCAATATGGGCTTGTTGGTTCATCGTAAAAGTTAGCGCTTGTGTTCGTTCTTTGTCCGTGTGTGTTCCCGCGCTATGCTACTAGCAGCAAGATGGTAAGTTGGGCCAGTTGGATTACGTTCATAATTGAAAATTTTGTTGAAGCGCACCAAAAAACAGACGGACAGCCTCTTCCTTGTCAGCCTCTTCTGTCCGTCTGTTTTTTGGTGCGCTTCAACAAAATTTTCAACTATGCTACTAGCCAGTTTATGATTTCAATATTTACACAAATAAAAATAAAACAAAATCGCCGCTATGGTCCCCCCTTGTGATGTAAGTGGATTTGCGCCACGAAATCTCAAGCAAAGGCAAAGTCGCCGGGAGCAAAGGGAGGCCAGAATAGCGAGCGTGGAAGCGTGCCAAGATCGAAGCCGCCGCATGTGTGCAAATAGCACGTGCAAAACCAAGAGAACATACCTTTCGCTCGTGATAACTACAGGTGTACAAGAGGTAAACCTCAGACAATTTATTTGCCTCTTTTCTCGCTTACCAGTATTTTGAAGGTGCAACTTCCTGAACGATCGTTTTTCTCTTCATCGTCCCCTTAAATATGGACAACTAATTCGTGTACGCTTCTAATCTTGCAAGCACCACACCTTCGGTGGGCGTGCACGCTTTGATGACGAGTTTCAAAGACAGCAAGAACCGACGTGAGGGCGAAAGAGCACGAAACAAGCCCCGACTAATTCCTGTAAAGGTTAATTGGGAAAAGAAGGCAAATTGAGTACATTATCCGACGCATGCAATCCAGTGACATTTAAGTCGCGCACTTATAGGCCGCACTTGGTGGAACCTTTCTTCGTTTAGAGAGATGTTAAGTTGCATTGCCTGAGAATTGAAACTTGACCTAGTTGGTACGGATTCATCATGATTTAAGCAGCGCACTGCAGTGCACTGTTAAATCAAGTTACATTGCCTATTCAGGCAAACCAGCCTGAACGGTGGTGTAGTGGTTAAGGTGCTCGACTGCTGACCCGCAGGTCGCGGGATTGAATCCCAGCCGCGGCGGCCGCATTTTCGATGGAGGCCAAAATGCCAGAGGCCAGTGTACTTAGATTTAGGTGCAGGTTAAGGAACCCCAGGTGGTCGAAATTTCCGGAGCCCTCCACTACGACGTCTCTCATAATCATATCGTGGTTTTGGGACGTTAAACCCCAACAATTATTATTATAGTCAGGCAAACCAGCCGGTGATTAAATGTCTTTATGAAACATTAAATTAACAAAATAAATTAATGTATGCTCGGTACGGGGAAATATATTTACGCACGGGCTGCACTGCTTCCCGTTAACACAGGGTTCGCGACAACACGCAGTCGAGTGATTGGGCGGATGCATGACAGCCAAGGTGCAGGAGCTACGTCAGCGGTGAGCATCGATACAGAAATGCGCGGCAGCGAAGGTCGAGAGAGAAGCCCGGAAAACGCATCGCTCCTTCACGTTCGAAATTTCGAGCACTGCACGCCCGAATGCGCGGCATAATTTGCGCGCGCAGGCGTGCTTTCTATTCGTTGCGTTGTCGGTGAAGATCGGCTGCCCAATTTGTGGGTTTTCCCCGAAGTGGGCGACCGGCGCTGGCTGTGCCTTCTCTCTTTCGGCCCTGCTTCGATGAAGAGGATATACTCCGCCTGTCCGGAGATCGGGGCGCGCCGCGCAAGATTATCCCGCACCAGACACGGAGTGGGGGGGATCGGTCATTAGCGAGGAGTGGCGGCCCAGAACCGGAAGGGGCCAACGCGCCCGCACGGAAACAAAAGGGCCGCGAGAATGGGGAGCGCGCCCTGTCGGCGATCGAAGCAGCCTGGCACCGATTAAGTCCGCCGCCGGGTCACATCTTCCCGCCGCCATTATCCTCAACCGGAAGAAGCGCTGCATTCCGACAGTCTCTCACCACACGACACCCCATCGGTCGCTTCCGACAAAAATCACCACAAAACAACTGTGGCGCTTCGTGCGTACGGCCTCCGATATTCTTACCGCTCTACTTCGCCTCTGCAAATATCCCAGCAATCACAGTGCGCTGACTTCCACAGCCCACTTTTTCCTCCCTTTAATTTTTCTTTTGTCACGCACGTAATAATATTAAGAAATGTATATCAACTACACCAAGATGAGCTCGCCGAGAAGGAGCGCACGGACGCGGCATTAAGAAACGTCATAAATACACGTTGTTAGCAACAATAACAAGCACGCTGCATTGCCGTGACACAGTCCCGACAAACCAATGAAAAAAAAAAAGAATTCTCGTGTACTTACACGCGGAAAGCGGACGCAATTACATTTACGAGTTCACCGATCAGTCTCTGTGTGTGTGTGTCTCCTTGCTTCGTCTCGCCTCGTTTTGCTCTTACGTTTTCTGGACCGTGAGTCCAGCCTGGAAGACGACAACGCCTTTGCCAGCGCACCTGCTGCTTTGGAGAACGGAGCAGCACTGACGTACGACGTGAAACAACAAGACTCCGAGGAAAAACAATATCGAGACGGGATACACAGTACGGTATCCCATACTGTGTATCCCGGCTATATATAGTATATAGTATAGAATGGTATATAGTATATAGTATATAGTATATAGTATGTATAGTATATAGTATATAGAAACTGGGAAGTCGGGCCATAGAAGACTGCGAAACGCGCGGTTCGCTTTCGAGAACACAATAGCTGGGCAATCTGTGCGGCAGGATGGGCGTTTCCTCGGCTAATCGCGAATAACGGTTCTTCCGAGGCGCACCGTTTCGCCTCAAATTACGTCTTCCGGCAGCCGCTTCGAGGAACAAAAAAAGAAAGGGGCTTCGGCGGGCCGACGACGATAAGCGCCAGATTGAGGCCGTGCCAAGTGGCCCGCCAACCACAACAAACATTCTCATCCAGGGAGCAGAACACGGACGGGAAGCCGCTGCTCGTCGTTCAATGCTGTGGCTTAATTCGGAACCCACGACTACGACGTACGTGACTTCGAAGCAAGGTTCCGTTTTCAGCTCTCACGCAAAGATTTCTAGACCGAAAGAAATTGTTTGCCATTCAGGCACTGTAAAAAGAAAAGGACACAGCGTGAGCTCCTCAAGAAACTGAGTACTGCATTATGAGAGACGTCATATGTGCTGAGCTCCACGTCCCGATCAGTGGCGTAGCCAGATCGTTTCTCTTTTCTTTTTTGGAGGGGGGGGGGGGGGGGGGGGGGGCGTTCGACACCCTTCATGCATGTTCTTGTGTGTGTGTGTGTGTGTGTGTGTGTGTGTGTGTGCGCGCGCGCGCGCGCGCGCGCGTGTGCGTGTGTAAATATGCAAAATAGTAAAAAATAAACTTTAAAAGGGTATGGGTCTGAGCTTGTTGGTAAGGCTTCATGGGTTCGAAACAGCGCGAAAAATACGAGGACACAGAAAGAACGAGACAGGACCAGGCGCTGAATGCTTTTTATTTGTGCGAACACGAATAAACACCCTTTTCACATGAGAGGAGGGGGAGGGATACCGAAAGAACGCATGCGCCCTACCCTATACATACAACGCATCAACGGTGCAGATAGGTAATCTCTTTGCCGGTTAACGCTAACGAAGGTAAATTGACACGTGCTGACCCGACGTTATGCATTACGAAGGCTTCATAGATTTCTCTCGGGCTCGGTGATCCCGGTAACTGCGAACGATGCGCGTCTGCTGGAAATCGGGGCTATACCCGCACCCATGCAATGAATCGCCAATTTGCTGCCGGTCTTCGCTCCAAGAGCCCGAGAAATCTATGAAGCCTTCATAATGCATCACGTCGGGTCAGCACGTGTCAGTTCCCCGTCGATAGCGTTAACCGACTAAGAGATTAGCTATCTGCACCGTTAATTTGATACGTTGTATGTATAGGGTAGGGCTATGTGGTTTCGGTGTTTATATTTCTTGAAAATCGGCGGGTTTTTATCGGAGTTTATATTTTTGGCGGAAATTCGGCGTTTATCGGAGTTTATTTCTCGTAAATCCCCAATTCTCCGAAATTCGGAGTTTTGCGTATAATTCTCAAAGGCCGAAAATTTTAGATCAATTCATATCTGAATACTAAAATATCAAAACACACGAAGCACATTTTATTTTTTCTGGAAGGTTTGAATGCACAAGAACATATATGCACAAGCGAAACACTTGAACTCAAAACACCTGTATTTGTGCGTTTAACAACCTTAGCTTAAAGCTTATTGTAAAACACGCAAGCATACTTTCTGAGATTGCTGTCAGTGATCGAAGAGCGCTCATTTGGAGTGACGACTCTCAGCTTTGAAAACGCCCTTTCAACGTTAGCGCTAGAAACAGGAAGCGAGGAAGCACTGGCCACTGGACATTGTGAAGTCTCCAAAACGACAGGGGTTCAACAATGTTACATATTTCGTAGCATTGACAGTTCGCAAAAACACTCAGGAGCTGGCTCATGTCGTAAGTTTAAAGAAGCACTAATTGAAAATAGACGCATAGGTTTGGAACGCGCAGGGCAGCTCATGCTTCACATTTGGATTCACTATTTGAACAGTACCAAAACGATTCTTTGGTGTACTGGAGTTGATCGCACAGGTTCCTCTCAGATGTCTGTCCCCACTTTTCGGCGACAGCATCGTAGTATCGTGAATGTCTGCGACACTCGTTAAGCGGTCATTCTCGTCAAGGAGGTCGAACAGACTTGCGAAATCTGATGCGAAGACCCCGGTTGGATCACGCCACTGACTGATGAGTGCGTGCAAATGAACCCCTAGTATGGGATAAACTTTGCGTACCAGGGTACTCTCTGCCTCAAGTTCCGTAATGATTGAGAGCACGGCACACGAATTGGTCTTCAGGCACCTCATCTTAACGAGCAAGTCGGGTACAGCTGCAGGCGATGAAATAAGACTCTTGAGCTTCTCAGACTTCGTTCCCTTGGCTTTGTCGCCTCCTAAGAAAGACAAGATGGCGCGCCAGTAGTCCAAAATATCTCCTAGAGCTTCATAAAACGAGAACCACCTCGACGGACATACGGTTTTCAGCGACTTCAAGGACATGCCCATGGCCAAGCACACAAGAAGAAACTTACAGCGCAGCTCCCGCGGCCACTTCCAACAGGGCAGGAAAGTGCACAACAGAATCTTGAACTACGTTAAACGAGCTCGTCCTGAATCCATCCTCCAGAGCATTGTTGAGTAGGTGGCACGGATCTTTGAAGTCAAGCACCTTGAATTCGGGGACGGAGAGTTGCAAGTCCTTGGAAGCTTCTGCATGTAGGAAGCTGAGTCGGAGCACAATACAACTGTGTCGCCTAATACAGCTACGCGCGGTAAACTTTAAATCGGTCAAACCAGAAGATGTACCAATGGGCGCTTAGAACTTGCCCTTTCGATAAAGAACAGAACCAGTATAATAAAAAGTTGGGTGAGTTGGTGTTGGTCCAGGTCATATTGACCCTTGAAATCGAAGCTTATCGGAAAAATTTTACCGGCGAATGCTTATCGAATTTTTTCGGATAAAACCGAAAACACGGAGCCCTATATATAAACTATATATATAAAAAAGCGGGTAGGGCGCTTGCGTTCTTTCGGTACTCCTCCCCCTCCTCACACGTGAAAAGCGTGTTTATTCGTGTTCGCACAAATAAAAAGCTTTGTTGGTAGTTCAGTGCCTGGTCCTGTCTCGTTGTTTCTGTGTCCTCGTATTTTTCGCGCTGTTTCGAACCCATGAAAACAGAAAGATATCGGGGTGTGGGGGTTCAACAACGGCCCCTCCCCCCGGTTACGCCAGTGGTATTGATGCTCTTCAACGTGCCCAGGGCGGTATTGTTTAAGTTAAACGCGCGAAAAGCAAAGAAGGGACATAGGGACACACAAAGCCTTATCACACAGACAAGAATACAAGAAAAGGCGCCAGAAAGCGGGACAAATCAGAGCAAGAGTGCGATGCTGTCACGCTGATGAGCCCTGTTTACCTGACACGTATGGATTCGTGCGCAATGAAGCGTTCAGTAGCGAATCGGCGCTCGCGTAGTCAGGATGCCCGTTCTTTCGGTGGCTTACCTAAGGGGGCCCCCTCCCAAGGATTGTTACACGCTTATTTATGTGTACGCGTTTTGTATGCGTCCTTGCAACACGGAGTGTCGTTGCAGGGAGCCAACGTTTCGACAACCTTCTTCAAGGCTGTCTTCGTGCATGCTTCCTACCCTCTCCACTAACAGAAACAGAAGAGGAGGAGCCTCCATCTTCCACCGTGCCTTGTTTGGATTTTGTGCGTCGAACAAACACACGCGCGAACTTACATAAAGGAAGGCCGGAAGTCCCCACCACACGGAAAAAACTTCTGGCTACGCCTCTGCTTTGTTTGCTTCGTGTAATGCCGCCAACTCGCCATGCTTGCCGTTCTAAAGAAGCATTTTGCTCCCATCAAAATGCGGCCGTCGTAAGCCAGAACCGAACCCATGTGACCAGGTGCTGAAGGGCGACTTCGCCACTGAGCTTGTGCGGCGGCTCAAAACTGTCCCGACGACAAAAAGCGGGTCGCAGGTGGACGTGCGACAAGAAGTCGCGAGCGTGTCTCTGTCGATGGGCGCTTTCAAAGGCGCCTTCCCTGTGCGCGAAGCGTGCCTCTTGGTTCAACAGATGCGAGTGTTTGGCTCGCGGCACCGTTTCAGGGTCGACGCCGTGGCGGCACAGGGCGGGACGAGCTAAGACGACATGACGCGGCCAATCCGAAGACTCCGCCGAGAATAAATTACGGTAGTTTGCGTGATAAGGACACCTTCCGTAGTAACACGAAGCACGCTGCCACTCGCGGGGAGAACAGTGGCCGGCGCTTCGCAAAAAAATGTATTCCCGATGCAGCGACCACGTGCCAAATATTTCCCGCTCGCAAGGTCGACCGACGGGGCCACGCGTGATACAACGCCTCGTGGAGGATTGCACGGAAGGGAACCATCAGCGCAGCGACAACAGGGCCACGAATTATGGAAGCTTTCCGTTCGAATTTGTCTGGCAGTGGGCCTTTGCTAACAACAAGTGCGGTATCACGGTGGCAAACAGTAGACAACTCCAAGGGGCTATTCAGAGGGCCGTATTCAGAAATATTTAAAACATGTACGAAAGATAAGTAGCACGTTCAGAATCGCGGCTCACAAACCCCTACTGAAACGATCCGTATATGCGGATCCGTACATACGGAATTATTGGAATATGGAAAGCCGCATGATGCGGAATCCGCATCTTACGGCAAGCCGTATCGTGCGGAAAGATGCGGACATCCCCAGCTTATGGAAAGTGCCATATCGTGCGGAAAGATGCGGACATCCCCAGCTTATGGAAAGTGCCATATCATGCGGAAATATGCGGACAACAGCAGCTTACGGAAAACCGCATAATGCGGAAATCATGCAGCTATCTGCCACATTATGCGAAAATCAGATGGACGTCCTAGACCTCGTGGAAAGCAACATAAGAGGCAATTGGCCATTCACGTTATTTGTAAAGCTGTACTGTGTAGAAATCGTGTGAATATTTCTCTCTTAATGTTGCATGAAGGTGAAATATGATTGCTATCTAGACACAGCCTTGATGAGCAAACAAAGGCTTTTAGAAGAAACAAATGTGTTAAGAAGCCACTGAATTAATATGCTGGACATCATAAGCTGCAGTCATACTGCAACGAAATAATGCAGGGTTTTATGTAATAGAAAAAGACACCAGCTAAAACTCTCCCTGCTTAGGACGGCATAAAATTTAGCTTTTGGTAAAATTCAATAAAATTAGCCTTCACATAAAGAAAGAATTTACATGCTCTTCAAAACCAGCCCCGCTGCAAGGACTAAAACTTGTTTTATATAGCACGTTCTAGCTGTGTCAATTTGCATACCTCAATTGATTGTTCAAATGAGGTCACCTTGCACCATCACTTCACGAGTTGTATCTCACCCATGGAAAGATGGTGCAAAACAATGTGCAACAACAGGAATTTAAAAATGAAAACTTTATAATGAATAAATTAATATTCATGCCGTTTTGAAAGCCTCACACTGGAATCATTTCTTAAGGACTTTAAGCAGGTCCCCCAAATGGCGATTGAGATTCCGGTGGCGCTGTGCCTCCAGGACGTTGCTTGGATGCACCTTGAGGTGTTCTCCGTAGGCATCTGCATGCATAAATCATAAACACATGATGTCAGACGCACATGTAAGCAGCTTAGTTCACATGCAGAAGAAATAACACACAGAATGATGCTGAAAAAGAAATGCACATACTGCTTTTTTATGTATTTGTGTGAATAGAAAAGGAAAGTGCACGAGTGAGCTCCAGCGCATGCAAAAAATGTAATGGCATGCTTATTGCATGGAAAATAACTAGGTGCTTCTTACTATTTTGAACATATTTATGTGTAGTAAATCTGTTGAAATCTCATTACGTAAAACCTTGAATTAAATGTCTTCTGTATACTAACAAAAACTTTAAGTATTGCCAGTAAAAGCCCTAAATGAGCATTTAGTAATGTGTACATGTGCATTTACTTCCCTTAAACTTTAGTTTGTCTGCAATAATACCATCTTGAACAGCTTTGTAACATGAAATGCTGCAAGTTATGAAGCTGAAAAAGCAGCACACAAGTAGGCAGGTCTGTGCCAGCCAGACCAAAACAGCCCACCAAACAGAAATAGGCATAAGTGAACGGCAAGCTTTAAAATTAATTAATTCGTGTTATAAAAAAATTGAACACAACTGCACAATGTGGAGCATTCTCTATCAAAAGCATATTAGCACCATTATAAACAAAGGTAATTTATTGGCATACTCAAGACATACAGAAAGTGAATTGCAATTGAGCTGTATGGCAGCATAGGTGATTTCCCCTACACAAAATCAAATTTATTATGTGAACTCTGGCAATTATAAATCAAAATTATCACACTGTTGGAGACTTGAAAAACCAAAAAGTACTTGCGTTCATGAACACTGATGATATATCCAATAGAAAGATCGACTAGAGAAATATTTAACCACCTATCCACAAATTTCTAACACACCCCTAGAAAATACCTAATCGGCGCTTATGACACAGCAGTGTAATGTCATTGTTACAGGAACGACATGGAATAGCACCCCGCTCGAGCACAATGAGAGACTAATCTTCAAACTCAATTACACAGAAAAAAACAAAGCACGAAGCAAAGCAAAGCAATGGACATCTGGCAACCTAACTGCCATCGCAGGACGGGAAGTTCAGAGTGCGCATTACTAGGGAAGAACGATAATAAAATTTGGTTGACAGAATTAGTGCTGCAGTCGTAATGCAAGTAAGTGCAACATCTGGTTAACCCTAACCAGCATAGGAAGAAAAATTATAACACTGAATCCCGTGATCAAAGGCCACGAATGCTGTAAGGACTGTCTGTGGAACGAGAAGAAACATTTCAAATGGCTACAATAAAAAATTATGTTTAGTTATATTTCCTTTTTGCCAGTATCTTCAACTTTTCAATGTAAACATGTGCCCCAGTCTAAGGTGCATAAAATATTTATGTACACTTCACACCATTTATAACGCAATCATTCACAGTGCAGGACCGGTTATAATGCAGTTTTTTCTGAATTCAGCATACCCTCCCATAAAGCACCACGTATACACGCATGCCGCTTACTGTGCAGTCCCCCCACATGAAACACCGGTTATAAGGCGGCTGCCGCAAAATTCTCAGAGACACGGAGCGAGTGCGCTTCGTATCAGCCTGGGAGAGAAGAACCACAGCGTTATGAAGGATGAGATGCAGAGCGAATGAACAGGAAACAGTGGAAGAAAAAAAAAGAAAAACGAGGGGGGCATCATGGTGTGAGGAGGGGGAGTGATTGCCTAGACAACAGAAAAGCCTTTGCTCCCTTTGCTCTGGCTGCTTGTGTGTGTGCTGCGCTATGAAGGGCCACCCGTGTCTGCATGAAGTGCACGTAACTGCTGTTTGGCTCTTCGGTTTTCTGTCGGGAAAACAGTCTCATCATAGAGTGAGATCTTGTGCGTGCGACCTCTATTCCCCAGCAAGTGATAATGTTTTGAGACACGACAGAGCTTTTGCCTTTGCCACCAGCAGGTGGACTTACAAGCTTGGAAGACTCTTTCAGGATAGTTGGCGTGACTTTCCCGATCGCGGACCGGAACTTCGTTTCACACCTGCTGCCCACTGTTTAGGACAGGAGTGCAACATCTTCTACGCCTGATATCCGTGTTGTTTGGGGCAAACTCCCACAAGCTAGGCCTAACGAGCACTAGCTACCTAGTTGTTAGTGTCTGCAGACAATCAAGGTTGCGGTTTGGTGCCGAGTCAATGAAACGTTTTGCAGTTGTTGCATTCAGGAGTGACTTAAATCTTCACCGAAAACTAGGGAGTGCATGTGCAACACTAGATTGGTGGTTCATGGTTGCCACTGTGTTTTGGACATCGCCCCCGGAATTTCAATAACCTTTCGACGTATACTTTCTGGCTAGTGTGGTACCACAACGAAGTTCGCATAAATGTGGAGGTCTGAAGAGTTAGTCAGCGGCTTTCCACTACGGCACTCTTTCTTTTTGTTTTCTTGTTTCCGCGTTCACTATGTCGACACTGCAGGTCCGCAGACATTAACCTTTCAACATTGGCAAATTTACGCCCAAGTTGCATGCCTAGATAGTCGGAATCATGCGGGTGCCTGTTGGTCATGTTTTTCAGATGTACAGCCTTCCAAAAATGTTTTGTTTACAGGGCAGTACCGCTTATAGTGCAGATATTTGCGACTCTGGCAACTTGTTATAAGTGGTCCATGCTGTACCTGGTTTATTCAATGAATGTGCTGATATGGTTTTTTTGCAAATAATGGCTATTTACGCATCATTTATCTGTAACGAGACCGTTTGACCAGTATGCCACTGCATCTGATTCACTGGATGTGATTGATGGATTATGTAGCATTCATGAAGCAACGGATACCCAATTTTTCACCATACGTGCTGACCCACCAAGGTGCTTATGATAACAAGGCCAGGCATACATGCAGGGCCTCCCGTGAGTAAAATTTCAGCATTTAATCTATGCTAGGCTCATTTGTGCTCTCACGCCCGGAATAAAACTCAAGTATAATGCAAAATGTTGGCAGCTCTAGAAGAAAGTGACATAGCGAATTTTTCCTGATGCATCTGAACATTTACCGAGACGACAAAGCTACAGTAGTCTGTGGCGGCAGCCACAACCATGTTGAAACTTCTGAACAGCTGCACCACTTGGGGCCACTAACAGCACCGGTGAAAAGTCGACACTACCTGGCTAGAGAAATTACCACACTTGTCACCCCTATTCCTTCTAGCCAACGCGGCTGAATCTCACCCACTATTCAGCACATGTGACAGGACAAAAACAAAACCACCCAGGCACTCACACTGTAGAGCATGAAGTTCCTCTGGGGCTTGTCACCTCTTTTCTCCTTGATGAAACAGCAGCATAGTGCACTGGTAATGCACTACTGGCACAAGTTTTCAATGCACCACAGTGCCCTTCCTGCTTGTGTCACAGAGAGCTTGGGGTCCTTGGTCTCTTCTGGAGACCACTGCCACTTCTGGTTTTCTGCTTAAGATCAACCTGCACAAGGTCGTAGATGAGGTCTTTAGAATTGTAAATTATAATATCCGAATTTCTGCAGCAAAAGAAAACACTCCCATTTTCCAGAAGGCCTATTGAGGCATCCTTTCTTAAAGTTAAGGCCCTGCATTTGCAACCTCATTTTTAGTTCTTTTTTTTTGAACCTGCGCTTGACTTTGAAGGTGTTAGTTCACTACACACTGTATGTAAAAAAAAGCTCATCCAGCACAACCACAACCCTAACTGGACAGGGAAGCAACGTTAGCTGGATGCTCTGGATGGCTTCTTTAATGAAATGGCTTACGTTGACACTGATGGTGGTACTACACTGAAAAATATGCAAAGATTTATTAATCACTAAAGGGACCGACAACTGGCCAGAACGTGTGATTAGATCCTGGCGGAAATAAAAAGATCGTGAATTGCAGGGCATGCTTTTCGCAATTTGAGTAATATTACATATTTAAATTGCGTTTAAAGGTAAAAAAAACAGTATGCCATGCATCCTAGCAGAAATTGCCTGATGTGTTATCGAGTCGTTCTGTTTGCTGTACATAGTTTGATGCTTTAATGTGCACCATAATTAGTGCTCAAAATTACACTTATTATAATGTTACCTATCCCCGTCCTATTCTGTGCTGCTTACTAGGCAAAGGAGTTGATGCTAATAAGCAGCGTTGGCTTCGTGTCAACTAGTGGGACATGTCGAGCCATGGCACACGCATGCGGAATGCACGCATGTGCACCAAACTGCAGTGCATAAACTCGTACCGCTGTCGTGTTGACCTCCCACTGTTTGCCGCCTGTGTTGTGTGTACACAACTTCATAGTAGCCACAGATCCAAAAATTCTGAAAATGTTTCACAGCACTTTCAGCGTTACTATTCCATTATGAAGACAGTGACTAGTTAGCTTTCCAGTGAACTAAAGAGAACAAGTACCACAAGAATTGTTAAAATGAGTGTCCTGCTTAACACAATCTGCTCTGCATGAGCTGAATTGTGAAATGGGGACCTATGCTGGAAAACACGCAGAGCTCACGCCAAATATTTTAAGTGAACCAAGTTTTCTGTTGAACCTCCTTGAGCAATTTTTGTATTTCTAGCCTTGCTCGTTGCATGTTTTTCGTACTGCTATAAGACCTGTAATGTCTAGCTTATGTAATGCTGTACGAAAATGAAATTCAAGATTGCTCAATTCAAAGCTAACCAAGTGCGTTCAGCACCACTTCCTGTATCCCTTTCTCGTGCAAGTGGCAGAATGACTGATCCTGCAAACCATATCTTACTTGCATGCGCTACAGGAGCCAACTCTGACACTGATGCATTCTGCTGGTTTCTTCAGATTACGAGGTATCTGTGGAACAAACAACAGAAAATCTACAAGTCACACGGGGTGACAGGTGGTGTGCCCCCCCTCCGTCCACATGCACACACCCCCACACACACAAACACAGAAACTTATTAAAAAGGGACCAACTCGCACACAGTTAAGATGAACGGGATTCAGTGTTTCAGATAGGTAGCCTGACAAAGGAAGGATATGCACTATCGATGCTTCTTTTGACCACCAAGAGATGAGATGAGTTAAAAAGGGCAGAAGCTATTTGTTCCCACATAGTGAGTATGGCCCGGATGTTTTGTTAGAGTGAAACAAAAACTTGTACACATACTTTTAGAGACATGTAAACGTATGCAGCCTGTAATATTAAGTACTATTATTTTTGTCACATTATGCATTACTCAAGCGCATTGCCTACTGCTTCATGCCTACCACGACATATGTTAAAAATAAGTTAGCTGTACAGTCAACAAAGTTTTAAGAGCATTCATAATGTTATCCAAAATCAGCTTATATCCACTGGGTAGGTAAACCATTCGCCTAAAAGGAAAAGGCATATCAAAGCGATTTTCAGTAATACAGGGCAAAGTAGTAACAACGGTTTCTTTGTTTAAAAACCCTTCTCATTATAGCATGCAAGCAAAGCACCTGAACGGAATATTTTATCCTGCTTGTAATGTGACCGCTAGATGACATCTATCCACGTCTTAGTTGCATGGTATCTGCTTTGCATTCAAAGAGAGTCTTCACCTGAGCTTTCCTGCGAAACTTTTCCTAATATGACACTTTCATTACCATTGATTCATTGTGAACGGGTTTCGTTAGAGCAGTATTAGCAGTTCAGTTATTTACAGGTTTGCGATTGCTGGAATTGGACTAGTGATACTGAGTTATTTTTCATCTTTTTTTTATTGTTGATATGTATACTCCGTCCCACAAACTGGTTGCAGCAGGGTGGAAGCTATGAGGTGTAAGCAAGCTATGTGTTTTCGCAGCGAAACATAATTCTATAAGTAATTGCATTAGACTTCTAAATCACCTCTGATATTTTTTTAACATTTCAAGTAAATGTGCGCATCGAGTTCCGAATGTCATCACGATCAACAATGTCAACTGTGGCAGCACTACGAGCCGCGGGCGCCTTACAAGTTCCCCCTAGAAACAATCTCTTCTCCTCTCTGGGCCTTTCGGCAGTGCTGCTCCTCAGTGTTACCGCGATGTCAACATTTTCATCTGCTCAGCACCCACAATGCCTGTTTGTCCGCTCACCGCTCTTCCTCCTGGCATGGTGAAGAGGAGCACTCGGCCAGGAAGAGAGACGAGCTGACAAACGAAGCACAGAGAAGGAAAAAGCGAAACCAGAGAGGGCCTCTTTTGTATCATCAAACACGTGTAACTCCACTTTTACGGCACAGTTTCAAAAAATTCTCACGGTTATGTGTTCGTTGTAGACTTATGCACAACTGCAAAACCACAACTATATTTTGACCTCTGGGTGGTTTAGGGGCAGTTTAAAGTGGCAAGCTTGAGACATTTGCATTTGTTTGGCAATGATTTGTTACAGTGATATTTGATATGTTAACCTCGTTTCGAATGTACGTTGTGTTCCTTTATTGTATATGTAACCACCAGTAACCGTGGTTACGAAGCAACATGGCACAGCCTATGCAGCCATGACCGCCCACTTCAATCCGAAGTCGTGCTTGCTGCTTGCCCACAACCATCAGCCACAAATAAACGGTGAAGTCAGCTATAGCTATGAACCACGTTACGCTGAGAACAAAGCATCAGGTGTGTTATGTCATTATAGAGATCAGTGGTTTGTTTATCACACTTCTTAAGCCTTGTCACCAAGAACTTGAAAGTACATTGCGGAAACAATGTAAAATAGTCACAAATACATTGCTGTCGAAGCATGAGGATGCAAATATAAAGCAAATAGAAGTGCCACTTTAAAAATTAATAATAATAATATCTGGGGTTTAACGTCCCAAAACCAAGATATGATTATGAGAGACGCCGTAGTGGAGGGCTCCGGAAATTTCGACCACCTGGGGTTCTTTAACGTGCACCTAAATCTAAGTACACGGGCCTCAAACATTTTCGCCTCCATCGAAAATGCAGCCGCCGCGGCCCACTTTAAAAATTACAGGCCACACAGTGCACGATGACAAATTGATAAATTCAAAGTGAAAGGCACGCGCTTCAAGTGGTGCTGCCATGTTTTCGTTTTCCTTGCTCTGCTACCACCTTACTTTACTCACCCAACACGTGTGCAGAGATGCCATGAAAACACCAAGCAGCTGATGCAACATGGATGAACACATCTTCAGGAATTTCCGCCCTTCCTACTGGCAAAGCCACCCTGCAGCCTCCACAGTGCTGCAACCAATTTCTGAGATGAGCATAGTTTGCATAATGTTTTTCAGTCACAGATATACGTGCAAGACACAGCAGCATTCTATAGGGAGCTTGCACCAATGGTGGCAATGAGGTAGAACCAGTTTTGTTGTCACAGCCAGATGAGCTGGCAATCGGGGAAGCGCGTGCAGTTGTGGGTTGTAGTAGTTGCATGCGAAGTACGGCAAAGTTACAGTCACAGAAAGATGGTTGCAACGTCTTCAAGATGCCGAAGGTGCGCCTCAGCGAGTACAAGACGAAGGAACTATCAGAACAGTACCAGAGTGGATGGCTTTAGCGCATAGGCAACCCTGACAAGCATCACGTATGTCCTCATTGCTTCCTTTTAGGTAGGCAAATCATGCTTGGCTTTCGTTAGCTCTGTTTTGTCCACTTACACACAAATCATATCAGGTTCTGCTGCGACGATGCAGGACCGTTGTGGCTTCATGTGTAAGGTCCCTTTTTAACGAGGCATTCACTGTTTCTGCAACTGGGTACAGATGAAATAAAACAATGATAAAATTAATATTTACCAGGAGTTAGAGTGTCCTTACAACTTGCTCATGTCATGACCACAACGCTATCAGCCCCAACTTTTCTGGTAGGCTTGTGTAACTAGCCGCTTCTCACAATGTTGTGGCCTAGAGCTGTTTATGACTTCACTGCTGCTGCATGACAAAGCTCGACAAAACATAATACAAGTAATTCGCAAATGTCCGAGGCGTTGAGGCGTGGCCACAAGTTTACGTACATGATGCAGTCGGCTGCATGAAGTGCGAACGGGTGAGCATAGATGGCTTTTTTAGTTGTATCGTAAGGATCCTTCCAGAAGAGTGCTGCTGAGTACATATTTACTGACTCGTGCTCCTTGCTTGGAACTACTGTCAAAGATTGCAACCTCAATGTCATCAAGGAGATCACACCAGTATGTACTGTACTTGCGCTTCTTTCCATGAAGCTACCGCACGCGCTCCCAGAAAAGCTTTGCGAAGTCCCTAAAGAGACCGAAACGTTTCGGTAGCGTTAGGGACCGAAACAGAGAAACTCCGAAAGCCAAGCATAGTTTACCTACCAGAGAGAAAGTGCTAAGAATAGACGTGATGCTTGTTGGGACTGTCCTGTGCGTGAGCCATTTACCACGACACTGCTCAAAATAGCTCCTTGGTCTTGTGCTCGTTAAAGGAGTACTGACACTATTTTGAGACATCGAAAAAGGGACATTTTTTGTTTCTTCCGTATGCAGCGTCAACGCTGTCCACACACCCGAGTTGAATATGTGTAAAATATTCTAATTTGACTTGGAAGTTTTCGTCGCTGAGCATCTGCAAGCCAGCCCCACGGCAATGGACATTATCCCGACGAGTCAAGACAGCTCCCCTGAGTTAGCGAGTTCTGCATCCTGCATGCAGCCTAAATCACAGAAATCACTGTCAGGGCCACTGGACGACAATTTGCTCATCGTTGCTTACGTGCACAACGACCAGATGACGGTTTTGCCCCTAGTACGTCGCAAGTTTCTGTATCCCCGTGACGTCACACTGCTATGAAACGTCACTGAGAAGCCGCCCCCTCGATATCGAAATGGAATGTGTCTTTTAAAGGTAGCAGTAATTAAAATATATACGATGCATTCCCAGGCACCACAATACTCGTTTTAGGTTTCTCGACACCAGTATTTTTTTAGAGCAACAATACGAAAATTTTTAAAATTCGTGTCAGTACTCCTTTAAGAGCACAGGGTAAGGCAAAATTTTAAAAAAAAATCACTTTTTTGTTGTTTGCAATTTGGGAAGTGTGTCCTTTTCTCCATATTTTGCATATTCGTGCTTTTCTTTGAATGTTTTTTTTTTTTTGTAGCTGAGAACCTCATTTTCCGGAAGCAAGTAGTGAGTGAACACGCACCCAAGACAAGCGCCTCGTATGCACTCAGCGCTTACAGTCCATTTTCTGAAATTGTCAGCTAACTTTCTGCATGCCTAATTTTTCAGCAAAGACAATCCGAAGATGCTGTGTGCGTCTTTATTCACATTCTTGGTTCAGAGCGCGTCTATTCAAACAATTTTAGCTCCTAGTTTCATCACACCTTGTGTCTGTCGTGCCAATCGATACGTTGAGATGCTGAGGATAGAGAAAGCCTTCAGCGACACTATATTTCGTGGCAACTAATTCAGTTGTCTTGTAACTGCGAATAAATGCTAGCGACGTACTGAGGTGCCGAACACTGAACCATCACACTCTTCGTCATTGAATCCCACCCTTTTCAGCGTCCTTCAAGGCAACTCGCGCACAGGGCGACAACGGGTACGCTCTAATGGACATCAATATTATTTGTGATGCAATTAGACAGAACTGCGCAAGCAAACTGTGTGGTGCAAGTGTTGAGCTAATCCGAATTGTGTCGCAAAGTCCTTGCACTTTGTTAGGCTTCAGAGTCTTAAACATTGCGACGATGGATGCTTTTTTTTTCATCTAATGATGGCAGTATCACACATGCCGAAATTCTGAAATCATTAGGACTGAAGCCTGGCCAAAGCACAGTAAATTTGCTGAAAGAAGTTGACCACAATCGACGATACATTGTGAATAGAGCTGCATAACAGCTCACATAAGAACTGCACAAGGGGACAAATTCGGCCTTGTTGGTAAGACGTTAGGAAAAATTAAATTTAGCGCAAAATGACACAAGGACGAGAAGGGAGGACACAACACGTGCGCTAACTTCCAACAAGATGGTTTATTTCAACCGAAGCACAAATATATGCAGTGGTGATGGTCAAACGCTACAGCCAGATGTCATGCGCAGAGAACTTTTTTGTCATTCTGATTTTAACAGGAGACGTGCAGAGAAGTGATAGTTTCTTATCATAACCTTTTATACAAGCTATGCGCACCAACCACAAAACTAATCCATGTTCAAAAAATACAATTCTTTTTCTGTCGGAGACGGCGTGCTTACACAATCGCTACCCAACTTTGTGATTTGGGTGGCTTCTACTATTAGTCTTGTTAGTTCATCACGGTTGGCCAATAACACCTTGGTGTTCCCAAAACCCGAGGCGCACCCACAAGCTCTGCAATGCATCCTGAGCCAGCCATCGTTACCCTTCTTCACAAGGCTGAAGTGCTCTCGTAACCTGTCATTTAGACAGCGCCCCGTCTGTCCTACGTACTACTTTCCGCAAGAGAGGGGAATCTGATACGCCACCGCCTCTTTACAGTCCACGAACTGAGTCCTACTGCCACACAGCAGTGTAATGTATTCTACTACATGCTGGCTGCACATTTATGTATAAAACGCGAAACTCTGACAGAATATGAAGTATCACATTGTGCATGCAAGTTTTCATAACCGTCAGATGTCCAACGTGGACGCTGGCTGGTGCAATATTACTGACACGCGAAGGCGACGTGCATATACACACAAAGATTCTTTTAACACCTCTCCCTACACAAGGCAAACACACGATTACGTTTAACTAGCTCAAGCCAGCGTTCAAGCGCATAATAAACACTTCACCGTGAATGTAGGCTCATTATCACATTTTAAGTGTTTGGCTAGGTGAATTGAGCCACGCTACGAATTATATAGCCCGCGAACGTGAGCAAAATGCTGCCCAGCAGCAAATGGCGCTGCAGGCTTTGATTTATCAACAACAAACGAAGCAAGCGCCACTTGCGTCCTGCTGACTGCAATGCACATAAGAAAAAATCGATCATCACACACATGCATGTTCTCGCAATTCTCGCGAATTCGCTCCCGTACGGCCGTGCCGATGCGCCATGGCTACGCTCAGATCAGCGTAGTCGAAGCGAATCGGAAACGCGCACAATGTCGTCGCTCGCAAAGGTGCGTAAGGCTCTTTACGACGCCACGTCCGAGTGCGGTAACAGAGCCTTGCGCCGAGTAGCATGCTTTACATAATAAGCTGTCCCACTTACCTTTAGTTTCTTTCGCACTGGCGTGTAGCAGGTGGCCGCGGGTGTCAGCCATGGAGTCATTCGAGCGCCCGCACATTTCGTTGATTCCTTGAACGACTCGTACTTCATCGGCACTCCGAGAACAGCGGGAATCGCGTGCAATCTTTGCACACCGCACAAACGAGGAACGAAGCTTCCTTACGTAAATTTAATGCTTTTACCTTCAATCTTTTTGTGGATGAGAACACACGCGAGACGCTCGCAAACAAAGGCAAATAACATCTGGCTTCGGCTATGGATGGATCTAGCTTGAATTGTTGTTCGTGAGAAAGAAAAAGAAAACGTCGCCGTGTAAAACTGTTAGAGAATGCATGTTGTTGGGCAAAATAGTTAAAAAATAATGATGTTTTCAAGAAAAATTTATACGAGAAAAGTTATATACTTTTTCAGTAGCTTTTTTTTTTTTTTGTTCTAGCAGACGACAGGTTTCTACTGCTTGTACCACGGACGTAGTAGTGCGGCTTTACGATCGATGTTTGCCGCCGAAGCAAAACTCTACAGTAGTTGTATGTCCGTCCTCAGTGAATAGCAGGATGACTCCAAAGCAGTAACACTTTTACGTAATGCAGTATGTGATCTTGCAAGGCATGATGTTTCGTTGCGTTGAAGCAAAGGGAAGCAAGCCGGCGTGATCAGCTGATGTCGCCGCTGCGCTCGGCACTGCCGTGTGCTTCATTTCCCGCGCTGAATTCGTGATCGAGCGAGACAGCCACGGAGGGGAACACAGCTAGACGCACGGGTTAACGGCGTATCATTCCAGTTTCGCGCGATGGCTGACTATTAATCGCAAGAGAGCCTCGGGGAACAAGCTTCAACTGCTTGTGTAAATTACATTGCTTGTGTGTAAGCATCCGTGTCTTCATACGCGAGCGATCGGCAACCTATAGTGAAAAGATACGAGAAAAGTGTGAGGCGTAGATACGGTCCCAAAATATATGCCCGCAATAATAAGTATGATCTCATAGTGTACCTACTATGCTCCAGATAGCGCGTAAGCACTTTCATCTATTAAATTAGGAAGATGTCATGACCTGTGTGCGGGTGGCGTAGCAGGCTGGAGTAGCAGGCTCACGCGTAGGGATCACGACTTGTTTACGTGGGTTCGAGTCCTACTCAGTTAATGCTTTTCTTTTCTTTTTTTTTTTCATTTACATTGATGTACTGCTATTTCTGTTAGCGTGTTGGGAGCTGAAACTTAAAAATAAAACAAAAAACATTAGGTTAGAATATGTGTGTGGCACTGTGTTTGCTTGCACATCGGTTATTTTTCGCTTTTTTGGCATTATACACTTGACGATATTGCAAAATAAGGACTGCAAAAAGGGACCGAGCTAAACAAAAAACTAGGGGTACAAAGTAAAGTGATAGAAAGTGTACCTCGCTAGCAATTGAGAAGATGATGCACTCGGGGCCCCGCGATTGTGCTATCGCGCTCCACTCTTTAAGGTGAACCTCGAGCATCCTCACTTTATTGCACTCTCTAGCTGTGTTGCACATGTGTCTCCACGCAGCCATGATCTAAATTCTAAAGCCTTTGTTGCGTCTCCAAACTTATTAAAACAGGCACTTAAATTTTATCATATAACATGCCATTGCAAGCATAATCTGCAATGCGGGCTGAAACAATGCTACTGCAATTTCTCAAAACAACCCAGTTCTGTACGTGAGTATCCGTGCATCAATGATGAACACTGTTATGTGTCCATGCACATCAGTTGGGCTCTTTTTCTGACCAGTGACCCCCCCCCCCTTCCACTGTTGGGCAACAAATCAGTTCAGCCTGGTTAACCTCCCTGCCTTTCTTTCATCTTTTTCGTGTCTAGACTCATTGTGTATTAGAAAGTAGAGCACAGGCAAATTTGCTTTATTTGTCTGTACTTAAAATTGGCCACTTGATAACTTGCATGAAAAGTATAACCAAGCATCTCGACATGTGGTTTGGGATCTTCAACAGGGAGCTTCTGTATGACGATGCATATGTGTTATTGATCACCTGTGATTTGAACAACGTCCACACTTGCTCGCACATACAACATGTGAATAAATGAGGCACTTGTTCAGCCACATAACCTAATGATAAAGGTATTACAGTAGCAAGATCAGAAGTGCAAGATTGTCACTTTTGGTGATAGCTTTCTCTTGAACAGATGTAAGTACATGAATACTACCTCTATGGCTGAAATACGTAAACAGATCTGTGCACTAAGACTCTCTGTACACTAGATGGGAGAGAGTGAAGCTCTTTACCAAAAACTGAATACGTTTGACTCTTACATAAAGTTTTCGTACGCATGACACTGTGCACACACGTGGCACATCGTGGAAGAAAACGTATTTCACCAAAACCAGACTCAGAGAAGTTTAAATGGCATCATATACAGGACACACAGGTAGCACTACTAGTCTAAACCACGTACACTTGCTACCTCAAATTGGGATCCCTGAGATACATTTAGTATGATCCTTTAGGCAGAAGTTAAGTGCGTGCAAGTTACATATTAAGGTGACTCTGAGTATGCTCTCATGACGTATATAATGCAGGAAGTACTGCCTAATACTGCTTAAGGCAAAGTGCTTGTTCAATGTGAACCTTTTCAATTAGCAAAAGCCTACAGGTCACCGGGCCTTCTTTGGTTGAAGTCTTTGTTGGTTTAATACTAAGAATACCAGAAGTTCAATAACGCACACCTATGACAAATGAAGAACCGTGTTCATGAAGTCATTTTATGACAATATGAACGTGTCTTTGTTGCGAGTGCCAATGTGCTGCTACAAAGGTTAAACGAATAATTTCATGCTGTGCCGCACCTAAATAACGTCATTCACTTACTTTAGGACATCCTACTACAGCCCACCTTGTAAAGTTTCTGGGTAGCCAATCCATGAATATATACAAATATTTTTCTCAATACTAAACTCACTTCTGTCGAACTTAATCACTTACAACCATCTTTGTGTATATATAGGTCTCTTACCTACAGTAGATATGACGACTACGGCTTGGCATACTACTCACTTGTGAGTACACACACTCATTTGAAAAGCATGACTGTGAGTACGAGTGAGTGATGAGGGGTATGAGCAAAGCTGAGTATGAACGTAGTACACATCAGAGTGAGTTGGCGTGAGTATGAATGTGAGTGAGTAGGTGTGAGTACGAACGTGAGTCCTCATAGGTGCATCAATGATGAACACGGTTAAGTGTGCGTACACATCCCTTGTGCTTTCATGAGTAATTCTTCTTCTGATCACCTTCCCTCCCACCGTAGGGCAGCAAGTCAGTTCAACCTGGTTAACCTGCCTGCCTTTCGTTCGTCTATTACCTCTTTTTATTTTCTGTTTCATTTTATGTACCCTTGTAGTATAAATAGGTAATAATCATGTGCATCAACACTCAGGGTCTATAGGAAAGTAGAGCAGACAGGCAAATTTGCTTCATATGTCTGTATTTTACAGTTGGCTAGTTGATAACTTGCATGAAAACTGATAACCAAGCAGCTCGACATGTGATCTTCAACAGTGAGCATCAGTATGACGATGCATATGTGTTATTGATCACTTGAGATTTGAACAGCATTCTTACTTATTAGCACATACGACAACATGTAAAAAAAAGATCAGGCACTTATTCAGC
Source organism: Rhipicephalus sanguineus (assembly GCF_013339695.2). Lineage (NCBI taxonomy): Eukaryota > Metazoa > Arthropoda > Arachnida > Ixodida > Ixodidae > Rhipicephalus > Rhipicephalus sanguineus. The sequence goes on from NW_023614542.1 coordinate 35,155, forward strand.
TGTATAACCAGCTGATGACGAAGGTATTACAGTAGTAGGATCAGAAGTGCAACATTGTCACTCTTAATGAGAGCAGTGAGCTTTCTCTTCTACAGATTTGAGTACAACAATACTTCCTTTATGGTTGAACTATGTAAACACATGCGTGCTCTTAAACCCTTTTGAGCAACTAAATGGTTGAGAGTGAAGCTTTTAAACAAAACTGCATACATTTGTTTCATGAAGTATTCATATGTACAACACTGTGCGTACGCATATCACAATATGTAAGATAATGTGTTTAATTAAGGCCAGTGTCTCAGAGAAGATAAAATTGCGTCATATAAAGAGGGCACGCAGGTAGCACCACTAGTTTATGAACAATTTACACGCATGTATACCTTAAATCATGATCTCTGATATATATTTATTGTAGGCTTTTAGGCAGAACTTAAGTGTGTGCAAGCGATATTATAAGGTGACTCTGAGTATGTTCTTATGACGTACACATATATATAAAATGAAGGAAGTACTGCCTAATACTACTTCAGAGAAAGTGCTTGTTCAATGTGAATCTTTCCAAACAGCAATGCCTACAGGCCACTGGGTCTTCTTTGATTGAAGTCATTGTTGGTTTAATACTGAGAATACAAGAAGTTCACTAACACACAATTATGACAAAAGAAAAAGTTTTCGTGGAGTCATTTTATGGCAAAGAGAATGTGTCTTTGTTGCCAGTGTTCATGTGCTACTACAATGGGTTAAACTAGTAATTTCACGCTGTGCTTAACCGCAGCTCAAGAACTTCATTGACTTACTTTAAGACATGTTACTTTCAGCCCACCTTGTACAGCTTCTGGGTAACCAATCCATGAACATAGACAAATATTTTTAGGAATACAAAACTCACTTTTGTTGAACTGAATCATTTGCAACAATCAATGCGTATACAGGTCTTTTACCTGGAGAAGATGTGAAAATCAGCTCGGCATACTCACTCATAAGCATAGGTCGGCAAACTCACTAATGAGTCGACTCAGACTCAGATCGAGCCGTGAGTCTGAGTCTGAGTGAGTCAGGCTGACTAATATTTTTGTGAATCTGAGACCGAGTGAGTCTGGTTGAGAAAATTTTCAGTGAGTCTGAGTCCGAGTGAGTCTGGTTTAGAAAAATTTTGGTGAGTCTGAGTTCTAGTGAGCACTAAAGGCAAAATATGCTTGGTGAGTGAGCCTGAGTGAGCTCCACATTTTTTGCCGACCTATGCTCATGAGTACACACACTCACAGTCGTTTGAAAGGCGTGAGTGTGATTACGAGTGAGTGACAAGGGGCGTAAGCAAACCTGAGTATGAGCATGAATGGTTACTCATGAATGTGAGTCGGTGTGCAGTATGGACGTGAGTGAGTATCAAAGAGTATGAGTTGGTGTGAGTATAAACATGAGTGAGTACTCGCGAGTGTGAGTATGAGCCAGTGATGAAGGATGTGAGATGTGTGTATGAACATGAGTGAATATTTATCGGTGTGAGTAGGCATGTGAGTATGAGTGAGTGTTGAGGGGTGGGAGTAGGCATGAGTATGAACACGAGTTAATATTCATCAATAAGAGTAGGCATGAGTGAGTGTTGACGGGTGGGATTAGACGTGAGTATTAACGTGAGTGAATAGGCATTGGTGTGAGTAGGTGTGAGTAAGAGTTGTCGAGAGGTGTGAGTAGACACCACGTGCATACTCATTGGTGTGAGTAGCCATGAGTCTGAGTATGGGTGAGTGTTGAGGGGTGTGAGTATGAACATCGTACCGTACAGACGACTATGAACATGAGTGAATGCTCACGTTGGGTTATATTTTTGTGCTGGTTGGTAAGTCTATTTGTGTTTTTATACTTTTGCATATATACGATTCTTATTCCTGCATTAATTACTGTGCCTTGTTTGTTTATTCAAGCCTGCATATCTTTATTTCTTAATCGCCTTAATATGATCTTTTAATATTGCAGTATTCAGAAATAAATAAATAAATATTCTGCATATTTGATAGAGAAGCTTATGCGCTAAAAATATTTTCACTTCTGCCGTAAAACTGTTTTCCGCACATGCGTATCACACGAATGGGTTCCACTCAATAACACCAGTGCACCCATGCATCCTCCTTATCATAGGCGTGCGCACAAGGGGGGGGGGGGGCAGGGGGAGCGCCCCCCCCCCATTCACCTAAGAGGGGGGGCGCAAAGTCAGTTCCACACACTGACATTATAGGGAAGGAGGCGCTGCGACTCGGGGGGGGGCGCAATGTCAGCGCCCCCCCCCCCCCCAGGTGTTGATCGTCCGATTGCTCATGTTGTGGTGATTGAGGCGGTGGCTACACGAAATTGCTGCAGCTGTCTCATTTCTGCAGCCAGGTCAGTTGTTGGCCACGTTGCTTTTCAACTGGCTCTTGGCTTGACCTCGTTCGTGCCGTGCAGCTGTGGCAAGTTGTGTAAAATGGCTGCGTTTATATTCTAGGAGCACCTTTTAGTGATAAGAAATTATTTTTGGTACTACGCGCATGTCAAGCATGTTTTCATAGATTTTTATTGCTCCCAAAGTCACGGCTCAGGAGGGCTAAGGTCATGGTCATCATTTTAAAATGACATTTGTTTTTCGCCAATAGTAATGAGAACTAACAGTTCTCGTCAATATTGGCGTGTTCTGATTGAGTGTTAGTTCTCAATAATATTGTGTCTAACATAAAAAAGGGGCCCTTAAATTTATGCTTGTTTCCTTCATTTGTTTTCATCGTGTGACAGCAACACAGGTAAAATGACATTAACTTAATGTCATTCGTTGTAAATGACATTAGATTTGCCGTGTGACGGGGGTATTGCACACAGTCATATCTGCAGAAGTTGTATCCATTCTCGAATAGCACAAATAGCGCACATTGACACAGGCGAGTGAGATGATACAGGCACTTGCCTGTGTCCTTGTGTCTTATTTGCGCTATTCCACAATGCATTCATACCAACTATAGCTCGGATTTCCTTACCAGTGAAAATGTATCTACACAAGTTGTACATTTTCCGCATAGGCCACAATCCACACGTTTTCCATACGCTTATGACGATTTTCCGTATGCACCTTACAAAATCCGTACGTTTCCATAACACCTTAGGTTTCCACATCTTCCTTATGAAAGTTTCCGTACACTCCATAAAATTTCCTTATCCTTCCATATTTTCCATAAGGAACTTTCCATACACTCCGTAAAATTTCCTTATCCGTCCATATTTTCCATAAGAAACTTTCCATACACTCCGTAAAATTTCCTTATCCGTCCATATTTTCCATAAGGACCTTTCCATATACTCCGCAAAATTTCCTTATCCTTCCATATTTTCCATAATGAACTTTCTATATATACCATACAACTTCCGTATGCGTCCATAAAATTCCATATTTTTTCCGTATCTTTCATAAGGAAACTGTATGGAGTCCATATTTTTTCCATACGATTTTATACGGAACGTTTCAGTAGGGAAGCAACCTAAAATACTTTAGTTACTCTTAACTACTTCATATTATTGTGACCTGAATAATGAGGGAAATTCTAGACGCCTAAATCACCACATGAAGGACGAAGAAGCACAGGGATCTGCTTCTGACCTGCTTTCAATTGCTCTCAGTTGATCAGTAATTACTTTCAGTCACTTCTTTGTTCGCTCTGTAGTGTTTTAGTGGGCGTTAGGCGTCCTGTATGACAGCATCGACAGTTTTTTTTACCATTGGTGTTGACGCGGACGCCGACACTCACATTTTTATTTATTTTTTATTTTATTTATTCATACTGTCGATCCCATTAGGGATCTTTACAGGAAGGGCATATTGAATTGTTACAATACAACAATACAAATAGTACAAATTCAATTACACATAAGGAAAATATTGGCAGTTAACAAAGGCAGACTAGAAGACGTAGTAGTACATAATAATAGTACATCCTAATGAGAAAAAATAAAAGGTGATCAAAGAGGCATACAAAAAGAAAAACTGCAGTAAAAGAAATACACTGATGAAAAAATGGTGAAAGTAAACGAAGTAACAGTGTGTGGATAAACAAAATTATGGGTACAGTATAACAGTAAAAAAAAAAAGTGATCAAAGAGGCATACAAAGGGAAAACTGGAGCAAAAAATACACTGATATAAAAATAGTTAAAGATAAACGAAGTAACAGTGTCTAGGATAAACAAAATTATGGGTACAGTATAACAGCCAAAAAAAAAATAGTGATCAAAGAGGCATACAAAGGAAAAGCTGGAGCAAAAAATACACTGATATAAAAATGTTGAAGAATAAACGAAGTGACAGTGTGTAGGATAAGCAGAATTATGGGTACACTATAACAGTAAAAAAAAAATGATCAAAGAGGCATACAAAGGGAAAACTGGAACAAAAAGTACACTGATGTAAAAAAAAATATACAGAAGTAATGGTGATACAGGTAGCTCATAACTGGGCAGCATGTAGCTGATTTTCAAGCAATGCTAAAAAGGAAGATAACGTCGCGCTGGTTGTTACACTAGGATCTAGCCTGTTCCATTCACGTGTCATTAAAGGAAAAAATGAATATTTATGACTGTCCGTATGAATGACTTGCTCATGTAATGATAATGCGTGTTAGTGTCGCGTTTGTCGTGTTTGAGTTAAAGATAAGTATTTGGAACTGTCAATCTTTATGTCTTTGTGGATGAGCTGATACATCATTTTTAATCGCGCAAGCTTGGCTCGGTTTTGTAAGGTGAGGATACGGGCCCGTTTTAGTAATTCTGTGGGTGAATCTTTTGGCCTATGTTGTAAATGCATCTTAGTGCCTTCCTTTGGACTGCTTCGAGTTTGTAAATGAGTTCTTTAGTGGAAGGTCACACTTCGTAAGGCATCTAAGGCAATAGAAGCGTTGCGCCAATGCCTTCAACGCGCGCCGACACGAAAGTTCGTTTAACGCATACTTAAACAGGGCACACAAGATTTTCTGCCATCTTTTTGACTGTCGAACTAACGCATTTCTAGGGAATATTCGCATCGTTGTTGATGTGGTGCATTTTTTGTGTAGGACGGCATAGAGAACCCGTTCTTCGTCGCAGACATCGATGACCTATTTTACAAGGTCGACCTTTTGCGCAAGCACTTCCCACGGGTCAAGCCCTTTTACGGTGAGTTCGCTGGGCCTTTTTTTATTTTGCTTTTTTAAAATGTTCATTTCCGGCTGTTTCAAATGTACCGACTTTCGGAAAAGCTGCGCACTACGCTACGTAGATGTGCAATGGGGCCGCATATGTAGTAAAAAAGGGGTCATGGCAAGCCGTGCATTTAGCAACACTGTGCTTAAACAACAGGAAGCGGGTACAGAGGGTGCACGCACGCGAAGTCGCATGCCGGCGGCCTGCTTGCAAGCGACGTCAACTGAGCATACAGGCGCCATCTTGGCTATGTTCCACTTTGGAGCATCGTATGCCGATTCTCGCTCAACCACATGTTGTTTACTAGTACCCTCGCGCTGGTTATCATTTCCTAGAGGTGTGGTCATAATAGCATCTGTGCTCGGCTCTAGCAATATTTAGTTTATGACTCGTTAAGAAAACGGCCTATTTGAGCATTGCCTGAAGTGCATACCTTCCACCGCGACGCTTTATTGTAAATGGCATAGTACTTAGCATTGTAGTTCCTTCCCACTCAGAGGATGCGTCTTGCGGCCGCCATTAAAGCGGATGGCTTGTAAATATCGGCCTGAATTCGTGTACACATGACGCGGTTGTCCGCAGGCTGAAGTAATACGCTGCAAAGCTCGAGCACGAAGACACACTTCCCGGTCATGGCGACCGCATTTTGAGAGGGTGATATGCAGAAAAATCGGCGTGCTTACATTTTAGTAATGGTGATTTCCGGTGTTTTATGTGCCAAAACCACGATGTAATTATAAGGCACGCCATAGCGGAGGGCTCCGGAAATTTCGACCGTCTGGTATTGTTTAGTTCGCCCTGACATTGCACAGTGCACGGGCCTCTAGCATTTCGCCTGCATTGAAATGCGACCGCCCCGGCCTATGTCGAACCCGCGCCTTCCGGGCCAGCAGTCGAGCCCCGTAACTACTGTGCCACCACGGCGGACGTTAAGGAAACAGAGGTGGTCAAATTATTCAGCAGATTCCCGCTACAGCGTAGTTCGTAAAGATATCGTGGTTTTGGCGCGTGAAAGGCGAGAATTTCTTTTACGCTTTGAAACCTTGTGTGGACTAAAAGGCAAAATGCAGTTCTCTACATGTGCAGCCGTCAAGTGCAACGATAATCAAGTTGTGCTGGAAGTACTCGCGAGTCTTGATATTGGCTTTGACTGCGCGAGCATCGCTGAAATCGAAACCATGACGTCGCTTGGTGTGGACCCATCGCGTATCATATACGCCCACCCTCAGAAGCACGTCAGCTACCTGCACCGCGCCTCCAAGTTGGGAGTCGACCTGATGACCTTCGACAGCGCTCATGAACTTTACAAGGTAAAGACAAAAGAAGGGTAATTTTTAAGGGCTCGTTTTTATTTGCTAGACACAACAATAATTATAACTACCAGGCAAGAAAGACTACCCTATTGAAAATTTATCCACCATGTGGGATGGTGGTTTCCACCATCCACCATTATGGTGGATTATGGTGCTGGAAGATGGTGGCACATGGTGTATGCTGGACGCTGGCGTATGATGGATGCTGGGAATAGCGGAGCGTAAAACGGCTCTACAGCGTCGGGACCATCGTGATTAGCTGTTACACATAAATAATTGTATAGAAGGCGATGTAGAAAGAATTAGTACAAAAAAAGAAAAGAAAGCCGTATGCAAAAAAAAAACTGCCGCCACCGGGAGTCGAACGTGCGACCTTCGGATCTCGAGCCGAGTACTTTACCACTACGCCACGCTGGCAGTTGCTTTGAGCTCTGCAAAAGGACTAGTCAACATACGAATACACCGTTTGGCTTCAGCTTTGTATGTCTCATACTGGACACAGACGCGATCTTCACATGCTACTAAAATTTGCATAGTTATTAAACGCGAACTGCTGCCGGTAACGAATGGCACGTCGATAATGGCAACAGCGCTAACTTTCTTGTAGAATTCACAACGTAACTCCAAAAAAAGTGTCAAGTGGACTGAGGAGCGGGTATAGTGAACCGAATGTTACAGCTAAGTTTAATTGCCGTTTCTCGCTTTTTCCAAAGGGCGACATGTGCAGAGGCTTTATGTCGACTGAAATCTCATTCGATAAATACGCGCGTACAGTTAATTGAGTACTGTGATGCTTTTTTCGTGCAAACTACAGCGCAGCCGTGCCAGCGCACTGATCTGACGCTGTATCATTAGCTACAACTGCAGAACAGCTCGGCCAAACGCAAGTGCAGTGCGCGGGAAAAATATGCCATCATATAGGTTCAGTAAGGCGTTCGAATTGACAAGTCTATGTTCTCGCATACGTGTCAGAGAAGCGCCGGCGAGTGCGACCGCCGGCGGTTGGTGAGCGGATCCGTTTGCTGGAAGCGCGTCGCATCTATGCTGATCGCTTCTTGTGCGGACACCGTACACAAGAAAAAATGCTTCATTTAGGTTAGCCGATGGCACAGCTGTGCTGTAAAGTCATTCGTACTCATCGGAATCGTGTATCCTGAAACCCAGAAGTGCCGATAACACGTAGACGGACTCGGTCGGTAAGCTATGCCTAACCTTTGGTGGCAATCATGGTAGAATATGATGGTGGAAGTGATACTTGGTCGGGCTTATCTCGACGCAGGCCGAAGGTAAAAGTTTGTGCATTTTAGCTTCGCACGCATTTTACTGTTACCTTAAAGTGCCGCTGAGGTAAGTGAGTGTGCAAGAATTGCCAGAGTTGCGTTTCTAGCGTGACGGTATCAAGCGGCGGCTGTTTTCTGCTCTACCCGCTGGAAGGGCTCATTTACTTCTCGGCAACTGCGCGCCGATGTAACACAGATACTGTCGCTGTTCCCCGACACTTCTAGACTTGTAAACATCACAATGGAGCAGCACATCGCGGATGTAAACCTGATAAGACATGCGTAAAATGCAAACATTCACGGCTGCTGTGCTCCACAAATCTTGAGGCGGTTACGCCGCATGAATAAAAAAAAAGCGTGGTGGAAAGCTCAATGATCGGCGTTGGCTTCTTTGAACTGTAAACATATTTTTCTACACATTGAACAGCAATACATTAGAAGTGACAGTGATTTCACATAATGTCACGTGCACTTCCATCATGCCACCGTCATCCAGCTTGTTCACCAAGCCATCCACCGAAACATGTTTTGCTCGCCACCATCAGCCAGCATTTTCCACTTAACACCAAAAAAAGCTCGACACCACCACCACCATCTGCCACCATTTTTCCACTCTCGCCACCATCAGCCAGCATTTTCCACTTAAGGGGGGACGTGGCAATGAAAACTATCTTCCTTATTTATGGAGATAAAGTGGTGAAATTTGGCATGCAGATGTGATATGTTGTGCTGATATCTTAACTGAAATCGGTTTTGAGTTATCTGTTGTAGTTCTTGAGTTACAACACTTGATAGACTCTCATTGTCATCCCAAAATTAATTAATGAATGAGACATAAGTTCGTCAAGATTTTTGCATAAAGATATTCAGAAGGGCTCATTCTGTGCCGTAAAGCTATTGGTTTATCTTTTAATATTCAAATAAGCACACACAAAAATTTTTGAAATTTCTTGTACATATTGCCTTACTATTAACCTTTACAAAAAGCTAATTATAAAAATCTGTATGATGTGCAGACAAATATGGACAGCTTTACGGCACTCAACAATTTCTCAGGATCTAAGCGCAAGAAACGGAATGGTTATATCTGTATTTGTTGTGAAATGGCGCTGGGATGACTGACAGCAACTGTTAAAAAAATGAAAGCTGAGAAAATGGAGCTCAAAGAAAATGGAGCTAAAAGCTAAGAAAGTGGAGCTCGGAAGGAAGCTGGTTTTCTTTTTCATTGGACAAATGCAGCTTTGCGGCTATCTTGAGCTCTATCTGTCCTCTTTATGATGATGCCAATACGGTGGCACTCTGTCAAGGGAAAATTGCAGATTTGCATTTTCTAAAGCCTAATTTTCTCATAGTTTTTGATGACAGCACACTAGTAAAACGCTTTTTTTTTTTCAACTTCTACTGCTTATTTTGGTCTAATATTTCACCATGCCTTAAAACATGGTCTCAGGATTGCAGAAAAAAATAAATTGAAAAATTGAGCATTTTTACCAAATTTACCATTCCCATTGCCACGTCCCCCCTTAACACCAAAAGAAGCTCGCCACCACCACCACCATCTGCCACCATTTTTTCCACTCTCGCCATCATCAGCCATTATGACCACCACAGTCTCCACCACATCCACTATTGTTTCCACCTTCTCCACCAAGAATTCCAGCATCCACCAACCCACGATTTTCAATAGGGTAGGAAAGTATAGGGGATGTTAATTGTAGTAATTATGATGTAAATGAGAAGAAAGTAAAGCGGATAAAAAAAATCACAGCATATCCACGGAGTGAATGATGATGAGTGGGCGAAGCTGCGGAGGTTCATCGGTAAACCGTGAATATTCCGTGAATTCTGCCCAGTACATCATCACCGACGTGAGATCGGGCGCGTTTATACTAAAGGTTCGATGAGTTATGACGACTTGCAGCTCACTTTAATTTTACATGTACGCTGTGAATTTTCATTGTTTAGAAAACCATTGCTTTAGAAAACATCTGGCGTCTTTCGTTAAGCAGCTGGCGTCTTTTCGTTTTGCTTTAGAAACATCTGGCGTCTTTTCGTTTTGCTTTTAGAAAACATCTGGCGTCTTTCGTTGGTTTATTTCATCAATCAACGGCGTTTTGAACAAAATTTTTATTGTTTCATCGCGCACAGGAGAAATCTCACTAGGCACTACCTTGGAGGTAAACAATGGCTGCTAATGGGAATGAGAGACAGAAGAAGTCGGCTTTTAGCTAACACTTACACTTCTACTTCTACTAACGTTTCCTACTGGAACATGCCAATGGCTGCTAATGGGGAATGAGAGACAGAAGAATTCGGCTTTTAGTTAACGCGCACGCTGCGAATTTTTATTGTTCAACAACGCAGAGGAAAAATCTCCCACCGGCACCACCTTGGAGGTCAAGATCCGGTACTAGCGTTACGACTGGTTACGCACTACTACGAGGGACGAACGGGTGCCGCTTTAAGGAGCTTCGCCCCTAAAAGATAACTTGCCGCAGGCAGGGACCAAATCTGCGACCTTCGAATAACGCGCCCGATGCTCTACCACTGAGCTACGGCGGTGGTCATCCTGCGGTTCACTTTATGGGGTATATGGCTACGCGCGACTGTACGAACACTCCTAACTTTAAATGTACATTCGCAAGGATACTGCGAACAGTATCTCTGCGAACAGTCTCCCTGCAAACAGTATCCCTGCGAACAGTCTCCCTGCGAACAGGAGGTCTGCGAAGAGAAAACTTCTATCGCAAGCATGTGCTACATAGAAATTTGGTTAACCCCTCTATTCAACACGGGTCTATCAAAATGTCGCGAAACGTTTAATATTATTGTGAGCGCAATATTCACAATATTTGTCCTGCATCTTCTTGACCTGTATATAATCATCACCACTGTGAGCGTCTTCTTCGCTCGAAGGGTTGGTAATGCGGCTCTGCCGAATAAACGTCGTCGAGACCACAACTGTGTTGCCGTCTTGGAGAGCGGTGGAGGTGCTGGGTACGACTTGCGTATGCGCTCACGCGTTCGCGAGAACGTTCATGTCGGTGCAAAAGAACAGCGCCGAGTCCATGACCGCTGGCGTCAGCATGGATGAGAATGGGTGCGGTGTCATTCTTCTTCTTCTTCTTCTTTCTCTTCTTCTTCTTAATATTATTATTATATACCAGTTAGTAGTTCATGGCTAGACAACATGATGCGGCAACGGGGTTTGAGAAAAAAATTGGCCGCCTATCTGCGTGCTTCGCTGCAAATGTCGTCTTAGGACGATAGAAGAGGCGCTGCGTGAGGTATGGACGCCATCTGGCAATACGTCGGGAAACATGAGTGCTGTGTTGCGGGCTGGTAGTCCCGGCGCAGCAGCAGGCGAAGACCGGCGGGGACGCCAGCCAGCCCGACCACGCGGTTTGGCGCGAAGCGCTGAAGCAGAAGAAACGTCCGCACTCAACGAGTACTCTCCACACACTCTTTTATCTACACGTCGCCTGGGTAAAACAGGAATGCCAGAGCCGCGCCCTATGGCATTCGTACAGTGCAATACAGAACCGAAACTGAAACACAACAATGAGCTCGTGCAGAGGGCACGGAGGAAGGCAAGTTTCAGCGCAGTCGCAATTCAGCGCAGCATAAGAAACTAAGGTCTTAAGAATTACGTATGTATGCATTTTCTATTAAAGGAACACACCACCTAATACATACCTAGTGTTGTGGCGCCTCAGATATGCGTAATGTTTGCTTTTTGATCGACAATGTACACAAGTATGAACCTAGTCAGCCGTTCAAGATGGCTGGCCCTTGGGCAAGTGGTTCAACTTTAGCGGAGTGGCTGAATCGAGTGACGTGCCGACAAACAGAAAGACAGACCAAAATTTCTCCGTTTAAGTATCCCAAGAAAGACCATCGTCTTTAAAAGAAAGACGTACACGGCACTTGGCTTCCCCAATATGAAATTTTTTTGCACTTGGAAATATAGTCATACGTACGTTGACTCAGGAAATTACAGGAGCAGACTACAATAAAAAACACGATGCACTTTGCGTTAGTTCTCCGCCCACTGCACTGACAGCGAGCCAGATTACGTACCTTCCATATCAAAGGAAGGAGAACAGGAGCGAGAGAAAAGGCAGGGATGCTAACCAGTTTAGCATAACCGGTATGCAACCCTGCACAGAGGAAAGGGATTGGGCTATTTGAAAAAAAAGTACGAGTCAAGAAAGAGAGGGGGAGCACACACACACACACACACACACACACACACACACACACACACACACACACACACACACACACACACACACACAACGTCAAAGAGCAGAGCGGCAGTCGTGTGCGCGGTATAGGTCAACACTATGAGTCTACAGCCGTTTGCGCGAGTCTGTTGTCCTTATTCATTCTAACAATACATTGTGAAAGCACTTTAATGTAGGCGAACTGAGAACAAGTTTATTTTGAAGTCTGCACCCCATTCTTCGAAAACACACTATAAGCTAGCGCTTTGTGTTTCTTTTTTGTGTTCATGTTTTCCGTGCTGTGCTTACTTTAACGCTGCGACTTCAAGAAAAGATAATGTATCTACACATACCTATAAAATACATACGCCTATAATTTCTGCTGCTCAGTGCTTAACATGCTGTCGTGGGTTTAAGTCCATCCATGTTCGTTTTCTAACAGATAAAAGAGCACTACCCAAGCGCACGCCTAGTGTTGAGGCTGAAAGTTGAAAACAAGAAGGCTTGGTTTCGCCTGGGCGACAAGTTCGGCTGCTCTGAGGCCGAGGCTGTCAACCTGCTTCATCTGGCAAAGTGCATCGGACTCAACGTGGTTGGAGTGTGGTAACAATCATACCTTCATTGCGCTACACGTGCAATAAAGGCACTTTAACGTCGTATACCCAAACGCCATCTGTTGGGGCCTCTGTAATTCACCGTTGTTAAAACTGAATTACACCGTGTTCTGAGGGAACTATACAGTAAGTGTGGCGACCTTGAGGAAACTTTTTCAGCAATTGCGGATAAAGACTGACATATGTGATGTCACGCCGACAAGTGAGAGGGCTTGGGCACGAACTGCAAAAATCAAGTCTTCTTTTTCATCTTCTCTTTTAATGAACTTATTATCGCGAAACTAGAATATAGTTTAGAAGAAATTGCAGGTTAAGTCTACCGCGGCACTATTTGCTCGGTACAGATTAAGACCCGTAAACAATGAAGAGAAGGCAGTTCTGTGTTGACATCAAAATTGAGTTTTGCGCAATCTGCAGGGGTAGATGAAAACGAACATGCAGGAAAGGATGAAGTGAGAATGCTGCAAGCATTCTGCACATGTTTGCCAGTAACTCTTCTTCTGCGCTGGTTTTACGACTTGGTTCGGTCCACATTCCAGTCGTGTCTCTCCAAATGTTCAGAGGGACGTAATTAAGGAATACCAGAAGTGACAGTGGAGAACCATATGCTACAAAGATTATCTGTAACAGTAAAACATTTTGTGTGTCTTGGAGGGATGGTTGCGCAACATCCCAATTCCTATGATGGGAACTTGTTTTGTACATCCCAAGTCGTGTCATCGCAAGAAGGCGCACCCTTTACGGCACCTCTACTATCACTGCCGATATCTGACAGTTACGTTCGTTGTAATGGCAGCCATACTACGTCGATGTCCTGAAGTTGGTTATAACGCGTCGCTTTGCCTGCACATAGCTTTGGCGTACATACTTTACCACATAATTTTGTGATATATTATGGTGGGTTCGTAAGATTAGGGCGTTGTTTTATAGCTAGCCTCGGAATTCATGACAAACATGCCACTGTCAAGGCCTAAATCTAACTGTGTAACTAAGTTCTAAAACTATTCTAAAAATAAGAATAGTTTTGATAGTCCCACGTTTCATTTTCAGCACGACACTTAATTCCATCTATTGCAATGACAGCTTTCACGTCGGAGGAAGCAACGAGGATGCCAGCGCTTTTGCAGCAGCCATTCCAGCCGCGAGGCGCATCTTCGACGCCGGACGAGACATCGGTTTCGACATTACTCTGCTGGACATCGGCGGCGGCTTTCCAAGAGAGCCGGGATGCCCACCGCTTTTCTTAGAGGCGAGTTTTTGAACATTTTCAAACAAGCGGATGGCGTCATCCCACTGGTTGCATAGGGCCTGTCCTCTTGAATTGAAAATGGAAACATAGTTGGATGCTGGAAAGAAAGCCGAATACGTGTAGCTGAGCAAGCCCTTCTTCCTTGTCAAATGGGAGCAATTATGCTACTAGAACAAGCAAACAGTGTTGGTTAAGGATTTTTTGTTAGCACCGACGGTACTCAAAACGCGTCCTTGGGACAAGAATTTGCACTGATGCGGTCAACTGAATAATGTATTATAGGTGCAAGCAACACCGGTCCTTTATACTCTTAGATCTTTGTAGATGGGCGCTCTTAGCGCAAGGGCACTGCTCTGCGACCTCAGACGTGTACTACATAGGTCAACGGTAAACTTAAACACTCGGTACATGTGGACAGTGACAACACCCCTATGGCCCCCCTATACATTCTTGCTTTCATAATGATGTTTGTAACTACAAACGACACCCAGATACGTTACTATACCTTCGTGCTTACAAAGCCAACCAGCGTGCCTTTCGTCGTGTTACTTTGTTCGAGTAGTCGAAAAGCTCCTGACCATCTCCTCCTCTTGTCTTCAGACTGCAGACATCGTCAACGAGTGTCTCGAGAAGCACTTTCCTGCAAGTTACAACGTCACCGTAATCAGCGAACCTGGCGGCTTTGTCGTTTCATCAGCCTTCTCGCTCTACACAAAGATCATCGGCAAGCGGAGGAGCGAGGGCAGCGACGGTGAGCATACTAATGGGGAGAGAAGTGCTTGTAAGGACTAAAGGGGCACTCGCTGTTGGCTAGTCTGCGGGGTCACTTTCCGTGAACGTGCATGTATCATCTATGAAATCTCAACAGCGAATATAGTTAGGGAGGTAATTTACATTGACGTTCGCGTGCGCAATCGAGCGCTATACGCCGTACCTCACGATATTGACATCTCCTAAGGGGACGTGAAGTCGAGCTCCGAGGCGGCGCAGCTAGTAATGATGTCGTTGTAATCGCCACTGCCATTTTGCCGCGCGCTGACAGACTATATTCAGCTGCTGCTCGCGAGTTCGGATCCGTGGTGATCTTGTGGAAAATGCCGAAGCCGCAAGATACTCGTCGCCACCAGCAGGCGATGATAACGACGACGACAACCACAACGTGCAGCACGTGCGGCATACGAAAGAACGGAACCACGACGCGATGCACGGGGCGGGGACGTGTGTCACAGTTACATGTGCCTACGTGTTGAGCTTTAAGACGAAAGACTTTAGTCGATATATTGACGCTTCAGCCTGCGAAACTTGCGCGAAACTGCAACACTGCAAGGGCACCCAAAGGCCTTGTGAGGTGTCGCAAGGCTGAGTACAAAAACCGAAGCGGCCTCCGAGCGAGCGATGACGGCGCATCATGACGTCATCATAACATCATAACTTGTCAATGTTTGTGATGTCATTGTGACGTCACACTTCAGTGACCTCTTCGATCGCTCCGAGGTCGGCCGATCTCGGAGGCATTGAAACAAGGAAGGAACATTGGAATCGACTGAGAACGACTACGACCTCATAAATGCCTCATAAAACAGCGTCCAGTTCCTGGACGTTCAAACCCACTACATGCAATTAAGGGTCCTGCGAAAATGTGAGAAACATATTACACTGCACGCAGCAGGTGATATGCCATTTGGTGTCAAAAACAGTGAAAAATGACTTGCTCTTACTATATCAGCGTAATACCAGCTGCGTTGCCAGCGTGCCCAATTACTCAGCCAGCGAGCGCAGCAGGTATTGGCTCATCTCACGAATTGCACGCCGGTTGCACAATCTCGGACACCACATTCCACGTCGCGTAGGTACCGCGGCCGGCCACGGGGTGCCGCTAGATTCCGGCGTATTGCCTCCTTGACATCAGCCCGCGCCAATGGGATCCCGGACTAAGGATCCCACTCACCGATCTTCTCACAGAACATCAAATAAACGTTTTATTCCGTGTCTCCTTGCCATCCCTCCCCCCATGAACAGTTTCCGGCGCACGGCTCGGGTGATAAGCGCACGGCTCGGGTGATAATAAAAAGTAAAAAATAAACTGCAGCAACATAATTGTCGTGCAACACACAGTCGAATAGCAGAACTGGCGTTTTCGAGGGGGAGTGGGCTGGAATGCGGTTGAAAAAATATGCGAAGCTGACATCAGCATATACCATTACCACATCGGCAGAGATCGCTGGCAATTTTCGCTGCGTTAACGATGCGAAGAAAAAAAAACAAAAAAAAAACGCCGTATTCTTTGGTGGTGCATAGCAAGAAACGCTGCGGCCAAGGGAACTAGCGATTCAACATTTTGTGGCACTTGAAGGAAGCTCTATTTGCATTCGTGATATATGTTGCTCAGGTGATAGCACATAAACGACCGGATTAGTGATCTCAGTTGAATACTTCCAACTTCTACGCAAATGCAAGGAAATCGCACAAGCAACGCATGAGGGAATTTCAGCCCGAATCGCAATGATAGCTGGAAACGAAAAAAAAGTAGTCCTTGATGAGATAGATCACCTTTCCTTGTTCCCAAATTTTGTATTCACATGGGAAAGCAGAATGTATGTGCTCGCACTCAAATGATATAAATTGTTTATCTCGTTGATGGTCGATTAATGGCGAAGGCGTGTAATCGAGAACGTCACGGTTGGTAAAGAGAGCTCGCTTGCATTATTTGCTCGTGACCCTTCTTGCATTCTTTCATCGTGATCCTTCAAGAGGCGGCGATTGAAGTATGGTTGGCTGCGATGTGTGCGTAAGGGGCATTTGAGATAGACAGAAAAATCTTTTATTCAAGAATGGTAAATTCCGCCGGCGCATACGCATACGCAGGGTTCTCCATCAGGGGGAGCCCAGTTTCACTTCAGCACCCCTCCTCCACCACCCCCCCCCCCCCCGGCTCTTTTGTCGAGTCAGAAAAAAAAAAGACGCTCCACCATGAATACAAAAATTAAAATGAAGTAACGATGGTGCTTGTCATAACGGCCTGCCTAAGCCCCGCCTTTCCGGGGGTAAAGATAAGAAGTAAAATGTTCTTTGAATTCACCACCAAGGGTCCCCGGTCGCCACTACTGTCAAAAAAAGCATGCATAGCCACATCCCTGTGCATAAAAAAATGGCGTGAAAGGCCCGACTGAGTAAAAGTATGGGGCAGAATTCGCGCCCCCCTTCAAATGATTAGAGAGGCGCCCCCCCCCTCTGTCCACCTCGTGCGCACGCCTATGCGCCCGTGTATATAAAGCACAGACACGCCACTCTATATAGGAAAACGAGATTGAGAACAGAAAAGTCCTAGGAGCAGAAGGGCAGGAAAAGAAACGAAAACGGTAAGAAAAAACTTCAGGCCTGCGCGGGAAGCGCAGCACACTCACAGCGAAACCTGGAAGAGCAGCATTTCTATGGCCCGTTATATACTCCCTTTGAACAAGTTCACTAGCAACGTACCCACTACGCCACAAATCATAATTTTTGTGAAGTTGGGAAGCACCCACTACGCCATTATTCGTCATTCGGCGGAGAAGCGAGGTAACAGCTACACATCTGTAAGGCATTATGTGCACTTTGTTGATGCGACGACTAATCACGACGAAGAATTATGCCTCAGTCTTTTGTATTGTGTTGGAATAGCTAGACAGCGACTGCACGTCGTATTTTGCGTAGTTCGTGTGATTAGTTATTTCCCATTCGCGTTTCAATCTATAACTAACGATGCAGACACACATTGGTCAGTTTATAGAGCAATCCGGAGTCGGCATACTTAATGCTCTCAAGCCAGAAATTGATGAGAAAAGACGAAAAAAGCGTGTGAAAGTGCATGCAGCGTGCGATTTATGCGACAGCGGGCGATGAAAAAGGTAATGATAAATATTGCAAAAGAAAAAAAAAACATTTGGTCAATCTCACCTTGAGTTCGCCAGTAAGAGAGAAATAACACACGTGACCAGGGAGGCTTCAAAACCTTGGAGCAACAGCTGAGAAAAGCAGAAACCAAATGAAGTTTGCGGCCTTAGGCTCGAAAAAAAGAAGAGTCTGTGTGACTCTTTTCGGAGAGTTCTGACTTGCCACATATACGACTCTTTGAAGAGATACGTGAAATCTCTTGGAGGCTGAAACAGGTTGCGCTACAGGAGAGCGCCTTGACTCTCCCAGGAAGAATGAGAGGACTCTTATCTGAAAGATCACACTACCACTTCTGAGGGAGTCAGACGACTCCTGCCGGTAACACTCCTAAGTGGGTCAACTGACACAGAGAGAAGCATCAAGCTACTCTAGAACAATTTAAGTTAGTGAATTCACTCATGCTCTATCGTCGCGCGACTGCTGTTGGAGATAGTGAGGTACTCATTTTAAGCAGATCGAATAATACTTGCCGTTGTGCCCAGTGACTCCAAAATTAAAAAAAAAATAGTTCAATTTTAGCATTATCCTATAACACTAATCAAAATATTGCAGCTTTTCCAGCAGAGTAATATAGGAAGCACGAATATATACATGGTGCTTTAACAACAGATAAAAGATTGTCTGCGATTTCCAAATAGGTCGTTGAGGTAGACCTCGTTTACATGCTTGTGTGAGTGTGGCCTACTCAAATGTGTGACTATGATATGCATACTGTCATATGCTGCAAAATACACTGCAGAAATCGGCATCGTGTTTCACAATTATTCCTTATGATTATGAGTAAATCAGGAAGTAGGGATGGCTGGAGGCATCAGACTTACCACTTGCTATGTTGTCACTTCTGTTCAGCGTCAGCTGCCATGAAAAATAGTATCTGAAAAACAGGACGTGATATCGTGATGAGAAAGCGGAATTGCAGTAAAAGTTTGCAAAACGCTACACAATAAGGGATCTACAAAAGCCATAATGAAGGCTCACAACAAAACTAATGCAAACAGACATAGCAAGGAACGATTTATTTGCCGCTATCGCGTAAAACGCAACTTGCAAATGGTAGCTTTAGTAACATGTGACTTGGTAACAAACTTGCAGCACAAGATGATATGAGAGTCTTTTAAAGAGCAAACGAAATTGATTTAGGCTTGCTTGTGTGGGTGCCACTCACTCTTTTTCTCCGTCCTCTTGTCCAACCAAAACGAGTGTAGGAGCGAGTCCCTCTTGACAGGGCGAACGCCGGTGTTGATTTTCCCATCACGAGTGGTGAGGCGCCAAACCATAGCGACACCTTCGTTTCCCCGAGTGTGGCTGTCAATTTGAGTGAAGGGGCGGGAGAAGCGATCCGGGACTCTGGGAATAAGCAACGCATGCAGATCAATTATTTGGATTTAAAACCACCCTTGGTGCAACACACCGTTATTCTACACAGATGTGGCAGGAGTATCTCGCTTTAGGAAATTTTCTTAACGGAACAAATTTTCACGTAAAATAAGGCCGGAACCTCGTTTCGCAATAGGCACAGGCTATGCACGAATGAAAGCACTTCTTTTCTGAGAAATCGCTTCAAAGCGCGCTCCCGGAATAAGCGATGGCTTTTGCGCCGGCATATTCCGACACCCAAGCGCATCCTCCGACAGTCAGGGGACGCCGTGAGCGTTTCTTGACCGCGCATTTTACACACGCAAGTGCGAGCGCCCGAACGACACCTAGCGCGCACGGACGCCGCATACGTCGAGATCGAATATGTGATAGGCTAGAATTACCATACATAGCTCCCACAATCACGTACACTCATTGATTCTGTTATAACGCCAATGGTCATCGCAGATGTAGGTAAACCACTAAAACAATTAAGAGAAACAAGAGGAGAATAGTGCACGGTGGCGGCCCCAACAACACGCGCCGTCGATATTGTAGTCTAAGGCTTTTCACCTTCCCGGCGAGTCGTGTCCTAAAAGCTAACTGCCGCGTACGTGCTGGAAGCATCGTACTATACCTGCACCGAAAACTGCTGTCAGGAGAACTTGCGTTTGGCCTAGTTGGTGCTTACTGTTAGACATTTTGACCGCACAAAAAAGACGACGAGGACAGAGGGAGGAGAGGACAGAGGGAGGTGCCTATTAGAAGGTGTTGACTGTCTTACCAAGAGTGTTTCCTGCCCGTCTTCGAATCGTACTGTATCCGTTATACATAGGACTTTGAACTTTTGTAAGGATAATGATCTTGTTATTTTGGAAGCAAATAAGGAACGAGGGTTTGTAGTCCTTCCAATGGGGATGTCTGGCGCAAAGGCCTCTGAGGCCTTGAGGAAGAATTTTAAACCTATAAAAAGCTCTGAAGCTAGGGTAAAGAGCAAGGTTATCAATATGTGCAAGTCTTTTAACCGACACACACTAGCCAGAGACATCAGTAGCACTACGAGTAAGGCCTTAGGTGTTTTTTTCACGGCGAAAACACATAAGCCCAATATTCCGTTCAGAACAATTGTTAGCGAGCGTGGAACCTGGCAGCTACATGTTAGTCGCTTCATTCTTAAGAGTTTGAAGAGTCTTGTTATTACGGATCCCTTTTTGACTAAAAGTTCGGATGATGTTGTTGCCTTTTTTAGGAACAACCCGGCCATAGGCCCAGCTTTTTCTGTAGATGTAGAGGATCTTTTTTATTCCATCCCACATAGCGACCTGTTTAGGGCGGTTAGGATGTGCGTTGAAGAAAATGGCTCGATTCTTTTCCAGAACGCAGCTGGTATCTCGGTGGGACATTTTTTAACGCTTTTAGACACTTATCTTAATAGCACTTTTATCAGGTTTGACGAACAGCCTTTTTTTACAAAAGCGTGGCATCTGCATCGGGTCGTGTATTGCGCCGCTACTGTGTAATATATTTCTAGGTTACATTGACAAGGCGCTCGAGGAAGCTTTTAAAAGCAATGCATTTTTAAACATTTTAACCGTTTTTAGATATATGGACGATTTTTTAATTGTTTTTAACGAGCAAGGCACTTTAACCACCTGTGATGCCATTCTGGATATGTTTAAACGCCTTGGCAAAGGTCTTTCCTTTACTCATGAGCTTCCACTTGAGAATACCCTGCGTTTTTTGGACCTAAGTATTTCTTTTGACAATGGTCATGCCTGCTGGCAGTATTTTCCTCGGGCACGGAAGGGTTTGGTGCCATATGATTCTTCCCAGTCAAAGATTGTGAAAAGGGGAGTTGCTATGCTCTGTTTAGAGTCGGCTCTCAGGAAGTCGTGCGTTCACAAAATGCAGGATGCATTTGACAATCAGATTTCCCGTCTCAAGACGGCTGGGTTCCCTGACTCGATGGTGACGCCAGTGGTGGAAACTCTCCTGCAGAAGGTGAAAGGTTCGAGGAGGGAGGCAAGGACGAGGACGACCACTCTTACCGTAAGACCTGAAGTGGTGCCTTATATACATAAGGTCAGCCACAACCTAAGGAAGGTAGCAGGGAGGTATGGCGTCCCCCTTGTTTTTTCGGCGCCCTTCAAGCTGGCGCGGCTCTGCCCCCGTACCTCCAGAGAACCTAAAAGAAGACTCGGCTGTGGTAAAAACCATGCAAAGCCGTACGCAAAGTGCTCTACAGGAGTCGTGTACGAAATCCCCCTGACGTGCGGCAAGTCCCACATAGGGCAGACGGGGCGGTGCGTAAATGATCGAGCCAGGGAACACGAGCAAAAGGTAAAAAAAGAAGACGCTTTGGCGCACCTGCCTGCGCACTGTAAAGACTGCGCGTGTGAACCACGCTTTCAGGAGATAAAGATTCTGGGCAGAAGCCAAGACCAAACAGCTCGGGAGCTATTAAAAGCTTATTTTATAAGAAAGAAAAGTGATGATTGTGTCAGTGACACCTCTATCAAATTATTTCATTCAGAACTGTCTTTCTTCGACAAGTGGCTGCCCCACTAAACTGATGAGCGGACGTAACTGTATCTGCGCATGTCATAAATGTCTATATATTGCTACGGCTTTCAGTGGATAAAAATTGGGGGACGCTTAAGCTTCGCCTTTAAGTGTTGAACGCGATAGCGATATCCTGCCCCTAGTGCGCACTTCGAACACTACGAGTGTTTAACAGAATGCGCACACTGAGGTGTGTGCCTTATGTAATGGGTAGCATGCTTTAAACCAGGAGCAATTATGCGCGAGAACGCTTTTCGAAGCTGCGATGCACCCACTACGTGGTCTTAAGGGAACACGCGCAGTAATGTGTGTGCCTTTTGTAATGGGTGGCTGTCTTTAAACCACCAAGTCCTTAGGATACTGGCATGGTGTGACGCCCGATGGCAATGTACGCTTGTACCACTGAATATTACTGCTATATTACATCTCGTACCGGGACACCTGTATACAGGACGCGTATTGTTAGGAAGCATGGAAGTTACTTTCAGTGCTGCTCCAACCAGAGGCGTGGCTGTGTGGTAGAACACCTGCTTGCCACGCAGACGGCCTGGGTTCGATTCTAACTCGCACCTAACATTTTTATTATTTATTTTATTTGCAGCTTTTTCGATTTTTCTGTCACGGACAAGATGATGATTTTTCGCTCACAACCAACGGCGCCGACGCCGACGACGGAATTTCTGCGATACGAGCTCTTTAACGCTATCGCGTTAAAATCAGTTGAAAGTTTACCGCCCGTGTCGTCGTATCTCCCTCTGTCCTCGTCGTCTTTTTTGTGCGGTCAAAATGTCTAACAGAAAACTACTGTGTTTAAATTAACAAAAAGAATTATATTTCATGCATCTGAGTGTTCTGCACGCAGACTTTTTTTTAACACGAAAGTGTTTTATGCCGGGGTCCACCACAGCTCCACTGCCGTATTTCCGTCATGGATATGGCGTTGTAGAGTATAAAGACTCACACATGGCAAAGAAAATACCTACAAGAAAAAGTTTCGTCACCAGGAGTCGAATTTACGACGCCTCGCTCCGCAGCGCGCAGCGCGAAACGATTCGGCCGCAGACGGCACGTTATTCGCCATGCTGACGGCGAGCGATTTATATATATACACCATTTGCCTGTGGCGGTACTCAGAGATTGGTGGTACGTCAACGTGTTTTTGTTATCACTAGCGAGATGGCGCGAAAGGCTTGAATAGCGCGTTATAAAGGTCGTCGCCCCACGCGCTGCAATGAGCGCGCGCTTATCTCGTGATGGCGGAGCTTTGTAAGTCTTGTGCGCTCACCGTAAGTTTGCGTTAAGAGCACGAATGTTACTTCGCTCGCTGCAGCGGCCGCTTTTGCGAAAGGAGCGCACTGCTCACATAGAAATAAGTTACAACGGTGACAGTTCGCGATCATCCTGTGTATTCTGCTTCAGCAGCGCGTTGCAAGTTTCGAGCTGCTTGCCGTTCTTCGAGTGACATTACAATTTGTTGCTATAGCATTCATTCCTTCGCCCTTGAGGCGAAAGAATGCACAAAAAACGCTCAACTACGCCTGCGAAGACACGTTTCACTTTCGTGTTATACCGATTCCTATGACAGAGGGATCAGCCATGTCTTTTTTTTTTTCAGATTTCCACGCGCGTACACACGCTGCACACTCAATATCGATGCAAACGTTATTGGAACTTCGACGAAAGTCCATATCAAAATGACATCGTGTACCTTCAGCTGTGCAGACACCATATGCGATCAGCAAACAATTGCCCTTGGTAAATGACTGCATTGCACATATTACGGGACCTTGCACAAAAACGCCTCTCAAGTCGTTAATGGACAGTTTTAGTTGGACATCATGAATTTTCCCCTTTGGAGGATATCTCGAACAAGCCAGTGGGAGGCTTTGCTTGCTAGCCAGCAAGTATCGGGAGAGCCAGCTGGCTCTGCTCTACCAAGCCCAGAGAGTTGCAATGGCGAGTGGAGCCGTAGATTGAGGACCCACCCACTAGCCAAGAAACCTTATAATAAATAAACGTTTTCGCTGGTACTACCGCAACAGTCCAGTGGACGCAGACTGCTATTGGACATTGCTGGTAGCCTATTTCCGCAGAGCTGCTGCAGACGCCCATATAAAGGTGTATAACGCTTACGAAAGCCGTAGGCTCCATGAATATGGCTCCGCAGCTTCATGAATTTGTCGCCTTCCAAGCATCGCTTCAAGCACGGAGCCTCCACGTACAATATGGCGCGGCTGTAACCGAAGATGCGTACGCTTTTTAAAACACAAAACTACAACAGACGCATTGCATTACAAGAGACAGCGGAGACTGAGAGAGGAGGCCCCGACGGCGAGCCGCGGTTCCATGGTACGCCACTATACAAGCGTATACGAACGGCGCCGAACGCCAGCTATGCCATTTGTATGACGTGTACGGCGGCGTCTTCACCATGAAAGCCAATCGAAACACGTTTCATGAGAGTCAGCTGGGTGACTCTTGCAGAAATACTACCTCTCATTTCCTACTTCTACCTTCCAAAAGGGGTCACATGGATAACCGAAGAGAGTCAGGGTGCCGTTACCATCTTTTGACTCTCTTATTTTTCATAGAGTGTACGAAGTAACTAACCCACGCTGCTCCCATCAAGAAGCGATTTTAGCATTAATAAAGTTTATTCTCTCGCTCCCCAAATTCTGTTCTTCAGTACCACCCTTTGCACTGATGAACTAGTGTAGGAAGCAGAGGAACACGTTTAAAGGTCTTTTATATTGCTTGAAAGTAGTATAAAAGGGTTTGACATCAATAACACTAATTATAAGTTGCGGACTGCGACTGATGTTGAGATGAGGGCCTCGGCGGGCGCTGTACTTTAAGGTGAGGTTTCCTGAGTATTTAACAACCTCAGTGGATGAAGTTGAGTGCGATCACCAATTTCGAACTTGAAACGAGGTCGAGAATTTTGAGGTCATTTTCCAGCTTTGCTTTCCTGTGTACTTCAGCGTGGCCCCGTAAGTTCTCTAAGGCAAGACCGAAATAGAAAGCACGAGATCAGCTCTTTACAAATTCCCATCATTGCACACTGAGTGGTGTTACCTGCTTATGATTGCTGTCCAGTCATTCGCGGTCCTTGCCAAAGC
>NW_023614543.1:0-79999 GCF_013339695.2 Rhipicephalus sanguineus
ACAGGATATATTGAGTCACAGGAAGGCGAAGGAACGAAGGTTAGGCAAATCTATATAATAAACAC
The DNA here is from genome assembly GCF_013339695.2 of Rhipicephalus sanguineus. Classification (NCBI taxonomy): domain Eukaryota; kingdom Metazoa; phylum Arthropoda; class Arachnida; order Ixodida; family Ixodidae; genus Rhipicephalus; species Rhipicephalus sanguineus. The sequence continues at coordinate 66 of NW_023614543.1, forward strand.
CATTCCCATGCTGAATAAAGCGTCAAGCGTTGCAGCTCTTGCAGAGACTAGCGCCAGATTTCCCTGCAGTGTATTTTTATGAAACTGTATGGATGGCAACTTCTTCAACGGGACAACTGCTTCAATGGAGACAAGTTGGACTTGCGTATTACCGTTCGCTGTGAATGATGAGTCAGCCATCATTTTTCATGAGAGGCGTGTACTGACTGACCTGTGAAGCTGGTGTTCCTAGCCCAAGCACTCCGTACATATAGTTAACCAGCTAAGCTGAAGCGGTTGGCACGTATATTTTGTAATTCCAGTGGGCACACAGCTACTAGCACGCTGCTAGCGCACACTGCACAATACATACATCACGTAGTCTGACAACAACAACAAAAGTTTATTGTCCTTCAGTATGAACGACACAGCCTCTAAAAACGCGATACGATGCCTTCGGCGCATGTTACGTACGGCGCGTGAGATGCGAAACCCAAACGTCCACGGGTGTTCCAAGTTGACACAATCAGTTAAAAGCAACAGAGCACACATCCGTGAGCCTTACATGCAAATACCATGCATTAGTGGTCAGCAGTGAAGCGAACTTACGCACACAAGAAAAGTGACGCCCGGCACTTTCCGCAGTGCATGCGAACCTAAAGAACACACAGAAGGAGCAGCACGCGTGAATCAACTGCGCCGCTTGCACCACGAAAAAAAAAGACTGCAAAAGTATCGCGATTCGCTCGATGGGCGTTTGTACTTGCAAACGACGCGACGGAAATCGTGAAATGTTTACCTGCTCCTTCGCTAGGAGGCGATGCGGGTGTTTGCAATGCGGACGCTTCACGAATCTGACGTCAGGGCCTCTCCTTAGCATTCCTTCCTCCATGCTCCAGATCAGTAGCACTTTGCAGCACTGTGAAAGCTGCAGTGCTTGTTAGCCAATAGGAGAGACGAAAGCCCCTCAAGCTGTGTTCATCCGCATCGCGTCGTCTGCTGGTCGTTTCTTTGGCGTCAGCTCGCCTGCTCTGTCGGCGGCCACGCAAAAAGATCTTCGAGAACGCCACCTGGCTTTTTTCTTTGACGTTAAGAAACTTGTACAAGAAGAGTTCGCTGGCGTTTGGGAGGAACGCGGTTCTATTTTAAACAGCGTTCATAGTGGCGCTTTGACAGGGTCCTTTTGGGATCGCATCAAACACATTCAGGGCTATTAAACTTACTTCTTTCGAAAGATACTGGCTCTTTGACTCGTGAAATGCAGTCGGCGCACTTTCAGCGGCTATGACGTATCGTTCTCGAGCGGAACAGTGAGGTATTGGCGCATGCAGTAAACAATCACAGGCATTCAGGGCGTTTCGCATCGTCAACGCATCACCGGCGCTAATGTTGTGGCGCCATCTGCTCAGTTGACATCAAACCACTTTTAGCGCTTGGCACCGCCTTGGTAGTCCTAGCAGCATCAAAATAAATTATCTAAATAATAGCGACGAAACCTACCTGGTATTTTGCCCTAAGCGTTGGACGAGACTAAGCGATGTCAGGTTATGCCACTTATTTCTTGTTGTTGGGGTAGACAGCCAGTAAAAAGTTCAAATTCGGATGGAAGCCGATGGTCTGGGCTGGATGGGGGTTGCCATGTTGACGTACGTCAACGCGGTTAGGGTGGCTTTTATGGTTACCAGCCGGTAATTGCTGCAATAATTCAGAGAGGGCGAAGTGTCCGTGGATAGCCTAACGTACGACGTATCGCCGTAACGCGCCATGCAAGAAGCACAGCTAAAAACCCCTGTATCTCGTTAATAATGAAACAGTTATACCCGGAACTATATTATATGCTGCGCAAGGATACTGCCTGTGTACTCCTCGTAGCTTCAGTGGTGGTGGTAGTGCTGATGATGCTGCCGCAGGAGGAGTTAGCCTGGCAGTTCTGGCCGGCAATTGCTCCGCCTGAGCGGCTCTTTCTATGTAGTATGTCGCACCATACAACACGTAGACCGGTCTCTCGTAGAAAACGTAAAAGTACAGTAGCCACTTCCTTGCGAATCGTCCGCACACCTGCCGGAAACGCAGTGTATTCACAGCATCCGTGCGGAAATTCTCTTTTCTTCAAGTCTCGCCCTTTTTGAGCAAAAGCGCTTGCAGGGCCAGGTGTTGTGAGTGTTCTGTATCCCCAACTTCATTGCGCTCAGTACACAATGGGGAAGGAGCGCCCTTTACTGTAAACAACCATGCAGGAGGGTAGGCCGATCGTGTTATTACTCTATACAGCACTGAAAGACGCTACCAGAAAAGGCATCAGGGTAACGTTTGTGGGTACTGGGCTCGCTGCGTCCCGTCCGTAGTATAAGCAAGGAAGACGGAGGCTTCAACTCACAACAAACAACAACAATTTATTTAACGCTACGCTGCAATACGGCGGGGTCGGTCCAGGGACACGAGACGACGAGGCGGCGACCATGGTCGGCGGCAGCATCCGTCCTTCCTGGCAGCCAAAGCACCTCTCCCTGGGCAGCGCGCAGGCTGCCCCTTTTAAGCCGCGCAGCTGGGCCATGCGCACCGCCTCTGCGCAGCACGTGGCGCTATCGATAGCCGGTGGGCGTGGTTCCCACACGTTCTAGAGGATATACCTTCACATGTTGGTGTTAGCGGCAACGAAAGGGCAGATACCCTAGCCAACGAAGCACTTCCAAAACAACACAGTCAAAACTCCTGTGAATCAGCCACTACCAAAAGACAATACAACGCCATTTCCGCTCTTTATGGAATTCGCCCCATCAGGTCTATGTCACAAGAGGACTTAGTCGCGCCGAGTCAATCCTCGTAGCTTCGGCAGTGCTGCAAGGTAGTTGTGAGGTGGAGTATAAATAAGTTTTCTTTCCGGGGCTGTGGTTTGAACCCGTGTACCCCTGGCCCAATAGCGAGGGCCTTGACCACTAGGTCGTCAATGTATGCTTGCCCAACGTGAACTGAACTGGACGCATACAAATGCGTTCTACTGACGATGAAAAAAAAAAGAATAGAATTGGGAATGTAGGACACTTGCTATGGGCGCTTCGTTGAAATATTTCATGTTGGAGGACTGAAACCCATGTGCTGGACAGCGCGCGAGGTCGATATCAGGGATTGCACATTTCAGGAAAACTTAGACTCCGAGAAAATTCAATTCCTAACCCGCGTTTTCGTTATCGCGTGATGGTCCTTATGTTGGGCCGTTCTAGAAGCTGACGAACGCTGGAAAGAACATGAAAGACGCCATGCCGATTCATCCTAAAAACAGTGTTCAGGAGATGGTCGGTACCTATATAATAAAACTGAACGCTTACATTAGGGGGGAGCATTGCGCAATGAGAAAAAAGAAAGAAAGAAAGAAAGAAAGAAGAAAGAGAAAGAAGAGAAAGAGAAAGAAGAAAGAGAAAGAAACAAAAGAAAGAAAAAGGAAAGAAAAAGAAAGAGAAAGAAAGAAAGAAAGAAAGAAAGAAAGAAAGAAAGAAAGAAAGAAAGAAAGAAAGAAAGAAAGAAAGAAAGAAAGAAAGAAAGAAAGAAAGAAAGAAAGAAAGAAAGAAAGAAAGAAAAGCAGGTCATGCACATCCGCGCCGCGTTTCGCTTCCCCTGATGCCCCGATAGAGGGTAAGGGCTCGCAATCTTTTTTTTTTTTTTGTTGTTTCAAATGGGACCAGACATTCCTAAGCCCAATTATGATGGCTTTTGCATTGCTACAGACTTATTCTTGATGAAAGAAGTGCACGAATGCGCAATTTTATTAAAACGGGGCGGGACATTCCGAAACCAAAATATACATTGTTTGGCGATGCTACAGTCTTACTATTTCTGTGAGAAATAGAGCCGACACAATATTTCTTAATGATACCATACATAGGAAAACCTAAAAGTGCCTGCTTTTCCAATGCTAAGGACTCATTCGTGAAAGAAATGTGCATTTTTATTTTATGGCGTCATAGACTTGCCCTTAAGGAATAATACTTTGTGTGTATACGGGTATCACATGTGTGCCGAAGGACCGGTGTTGTCCATGAAGTGAATCAGTGTCTTGTGGAATCTGCTATGATGTAACCAGTCGTAATTGTTTATGAAATATATATAAGGAGAGGTTGCGTAACAGTTTTCATCGCAAAGGAGAGAACAGACACAAAACTATACAAACGCACATAGGTCAACACTCTCGCAATCCGTCCAAGTTCTCCAATACAAAAATGTGTTGACGCAGCAGAAAAGTTGACAACACACAAGTATTCACGCAATTGAAACGTCCACACGTGACATAGCAGTTCGGTTATATGTCGCGATAACCGATCATAAATCCCTTGAGAATTGTCTTCAGTACCGCACTCTGACTGCAACCTTTATGTTTTTGCACAGAATTCTCTGCTAAAACGATAAATATAAGAATTGTGCTGCCAAGCATTCCGGTTGATGATAACGCGAACAAATTTTTTGTCAGATTCAGTACTTTTATGATATTTCTGATTCCTCCAAAAAATGCACTGCTGCGTGCGCGGTGATGTTTGAAGTTTCATCTTGGCAATGAGTCCAGAATGTTTGGTATTGATGGGGGCCGTTTATCGAAACAATGGGTGGTCTTGACAATGTAGCGGAGCCAGCTTGCAGGAGGTGATGAGAGCGTTCCTATTGTAAGCCTTGACATGTCCGTATAAAATAGTACACATCTGCCGGCATCACTGGAACACAGGAGTACGAGGTAGCTGCAAGTGGTAAATGCAACCAGTTACGCAAATGTAATGCGATAGCGTTCAGCAGCCCATGTCGCAGAAAATCCGGTGTCATTTTCGAAGCTGTTTTTGAGTGAACAACCTTTGCAGATTCAAGGATTCAGCCCAACTAATGCTCGCGTTGGAGTCGAATTTCTCAGGGTAGCTCCTGCAAAGAAAGTCAAGCAATTGAGTTACACAAAAAGTCGGTAAACTTGGATTGGGAAGGGAATCAAACCCAGCTCTTCCGGGCTCGAAACAGCACGCCTACTAAATGCCACATCGACTCGGTGGCTTATCGCCATGCTAACAACTAAAATTTATAGTCGCGCTACCGCAGCGTAGGGTAGCTTGCTAGAATTTGAAGGACAGTGAAGCGGTCTTCACAGTGCAGCTGATAATATAATGATATCACGAGTTTTACATGCCGAAACCACGATATGATTATGAGGCACGCCATAGCGGAGGGTTCCGGAAATTTCGACCATTTCGTGTTCATTAACGCGCGCTCACGTCGCGCCCTGTACGGGCGTCTAGCACTTCGCTTCCATCGACATGCGACCGCCTCGGTCGGTATCAAAAGCACGACCTTTATTTATTTATTTATTTATTTATTTATTTATTATTTATTTATTTATTTATTTATTTATTTATTTATTTATTTATTTATTTATTACTATTTTTGACGTTAAGGTTTGGGCTACTTGGTACTCCATTGCACGACATATTGACAGCGCAAAAAAATGAACGAAGGTCAAGCGAGGAGACAGTGCTTTTCTGTGTCCCCTCATTTGTCCTTCGTTCATTTTTCGCGCTCTCAGTATATATTTTTAGCTTGTTTCAGTGAGCGAGGTTCCTGGATGGCAATGTAGAACATTGTGTTCCTGACTGAGCCTTTGTCAGGCGTACATTGCTCTGCAGTGATGGTGTACAGAATGCAAAGGCATACATAGTTTTTTACAAGACAATTACAAACGGCATACATTATTTGAGAAGCTGAATGAAAAATTAATAACTGGTCAGCAGCCGAGAATCGTAACCACTGTACCAACGAGGCGGAAACAATGCTGCTGAACGCAGTGCGTTGAAAACCTCATCAACCAACGTACGCCATTTTTTCGTCAAGACAATGTAGGCCATCTGGAACCACGCTTCCTCGGAACAGCGCTGACACAACAGTTCCTTGTCCACTCTTTCCAGAAGGATACATCAGCGGCTGCTGTCCGAGCCGATGCAATATTGCGGGGAGAGCAGGCAGGATTCACCGCCACCTCCTGAGCGCGTGCACCTGCGCCTCAGCAATACGCTGAGCAGCGGAGCATTATGTGGTCTCCGGTCCTACGCGATTCGGCATTGCTGTCAAAGCACAAATAAGGAGTTCGTGCAGCGAGGCTGAACGACACCTGTGCAACTAGTAAGAGGGATAGCGTTATGGCTCGGCGCTGTCTAAGAAGCAAGAGCTTGCTTCGTTTCTATTGGCATGCGTACTTGTTTTCTTGTTTTTCTGCTGGTGAAATGGTTTCACCGTGTGGGGCTTTTACACGAGTTATCGCTCTGCAAAGGCCATGACTCAATATACCGAAATCTTCTCCAACGTTCTGCTCAGATTGCACGATCGACGCGTTCAGTTGAGTAGGTTCTGAAGTTGAGTACGTTCTGGTGCTGAGTACGTCCTGGGGGTTCCGTGTCGCTACGCACTAGAACGTTTTAGTCTCTCCGGTGTTCCGATACACGCAATGACGTAGCGCGAAACCGGATAGCGGGTGCCGGACAGCGTAGCAACGCTCGCGAACGGGCTTTGGCGTGCGTACGCCCAAAATACGCCAGCTACGCCGGCGTAGCTGTTAGATACCGCTTCCGCATATGCACGATGTAGAAAATAAGCTCGCCATCCCCGCCGCAAAGTGGAACGTTGCAGATAGTGCGAAGGCTTGTTTGTTTGCCTAAAATAAGTTATAAGTGCGTAGCACTTTAGGGACCCGGCTTGTCATCCATCTATAGATCTCATGTGGCGTGATCAAGCTCGAAATCAAGTGGTCAATGCAAGCCTAAAACAAGGTTACGAATGTTCAAAAACCGGGTTAAAATATATGAACGAAGTCCGAAATACTATAATTAACAGAATTAACCAAGAACTAATCGCAATAATTAACTTAGAATAACTAAAAGCGCTTCGGAAACATGCGGCAGACTCCCGCGTCGAGCAAGAGAGGGCGCCACCGCCTCGCTAAGCACACGATTCTACTCTCACCGGCACTTCTCCGGCGCTACATCTGAGGGTGAAACAACCTGACGGAGATGGCTGCAGAGGTCACGTATCTCCACTGCCATAAAGCGCAGCAAAAAGTAGAGCAGATGTCGCACACCGAGTTTGCGAATCTAACTAACAAGATTGTACTCGGACCTGGGGAAACTCCACATGCTTACCTCAAACATTTGCGTCACCGACGGTTTGGTAACCGGAACAGGGGGAACTCTACGAACGGGAATCACTGGGTGCCTGTGCTAAGCATTTTATCATGTTTCGCATTGGTGGAGCTTAATTTAGCGCGCGATATAGAACTACACTTTTCGGTGCACAAAAACGACATTTTTGTTGTTATACTCGCCTTGCATTATGTGTTAAATTAGGTGATATACAAATTACCGGCGTCAAGTGGCGCCACCTATGGAGGAACAAAAAAAAAACGAAATAGCGCGTAATCTATTTTCTTCGAGATTCCGGAAGCATCCACCGTCACTCGCTAATGCTACAGCATCGATTATTCGAGTATGGCTCTCGGAAATGATGTCGAATTGACACGAATACTTTGCTGTCGAAGCTTGAGGACATGAATCTCAAGCAAATACAAGCATCAATTCGAAGCTAACGAGCTAGAGAGCACACGACGGCCGGTCGATAAATTCGAGGTCGACAGCAACCGCTTTTCGTCGGTGCGGCCATGATTTTCGGGGTTTTTTTCGGCGTATCGGGCGTTTCCGGTTAGGCGCGCGCATGGGCAGTTAACACCGGTATTTCGCTATACGCAAAATGCTTTGCGTACAGCGGAATTCCGGACAGGCTGGAGCGTTTTACTGTAGCGTGGAACAAGAACCCGTCCCCTTTTTCGGCGGCTGAGCTCCCCCGGCTGCCTTCATCCGAAACAAAAGAAGGAGTTCAGTCTCATTAGCGCAATGGCTATTGAACTGAAAGGACGCGGAAAAGCGATAAAGAGAGAATGAACAGGCGGGGGGAGACGAGGCATCGTGACACCGCAAGTAATCGCCAGATTACCGGAATCGCAGTAGGAGCACGTCAGAGTTAGGCTTATTGTAGATATTTTCCTTCATCCTACAGGAACGTATCATAATTTGTGCTGGCGCGTGCCCGCGCGCCCGTGTGATTACGTGCGTGTGCGTGGGCGTGTGCGCGGCGTCACCCTCGCCAGTCGTCATTCGATGCAGTAGAAACTTGTGATTGCGCCGCTTTTGAAGTACACTGAAACGGCAGGCGCTCGGAGTGGTCATCGCGTGCCATCGTTTCGGCAGCGACAATTTGCAACGTGACGCTGTTTCTTGCATCGCTCGGACACCATGCATATCGCCTGAGGATGGCCATACTCGCCAATTTTTTCGTGTATTTGCTTTGCAGCGTGGATGCCCGTAACAAAACGCAGTGAGACCTCGTGGGCGGAGCCTATATTTATTCTTAGGTCGCAATCGACTAATGTGTTCTGCGCGGAAGCGCTCTTTAATTCGCTCTAACCTTGCTTACGAGAAAGTAGGGGCCAATTAGGTACAAGGTTGTATCCTGAAGTAAAGAGGTTAAGCCATCTCTAGAGACGTAACGACGCGATTCCGCAGTTGTTTGTGCACGCGCACAACGTTGATTAAGGGAAACTGAGTCTAAAGGACAAAGTGTTCCTTGCACACTGTCTAGCAGCGGGCGTATCAAAGACAACGCCTTGAGAGAATCCGCCGAAGCGATTCCCAAAGGGTTAATGGCGCGCCGAGCACTCACAAGCGCAAACAAATTTTTATTTTCTTCGCTGAAGGTGCTCTTTAGTGAGAATCTGGAATGCGGAGATCACTGCAGCTAGGTACCTCCTCCGGTGATTGCGTAAGAGCGATGGAATGTTGCTATCACCAAGGTATTTGGGCTGTGTAAGCGCAATCGTTATTTTCGTCTTGCTCGCCCATTGTCATTGAGGAACACCCTTCTTTATTTTTGCTGTTCTTGGAAGGCGCTTTTAAGTCCATATCAAAATCATTAAAGAGGAACCCCGTGTTAGTTTCCATAAGTTAATTACGCTTTAATGACAAAGAAGCAATTGTTAACTGAAAGCCCATGTAAGCTAGAAGGCACTGTTAATTTTAAGGCAAATTGAATATAGCTGACTGTATTTCATTTCCACTAATCTACTCAGTGTGCTGTACTGATATTTGTTACATATTATTAAAACAAATTTGCATAAATTTTTCTCGCATGTTAATGACCCGAAATCGAATGACGGTTTTAATTTTGATGCGGCATCTTATTATCTCAAGCTTCATTTATTCCTGGCTAATATACCTATATTCTCTGTGAAATTGGCACTGATGTGATTGTATTTATAGTGTGAGACAGTAACTGAATCTCGCACAATGCTTTGAACTCCTGAATTTATCTTTATTGCTGCTGCTAGCTGACAATGCTGTTTCGCTTTATAATGCTGTAAGACGACAATGTTTATATCATTTTATCCTGCACATGATCTGTTCGCTGCTGCCTAATCCGTGAACAGAGCAGGAGCTCTTTCAGGCTTCGAAGCCTTTTACTCTTCGTACCGTTACTGTGACGTTAAGAAGAAATAACAATCCTTCCACTTCATAAAAAAAGAAATTCACGCCAAAGCAAACCACAGCGAATGCACATCCATCTTGAAACCGCTCGCTCTCCCATGTTCCGTGTTTGTGTTTCACGAAATGGTCATTAATAGAGACCGGAACTTCAGGCAAAATGCCTATTTTTTCCTGGAGTCCGTTTCGAGCCTATTTAACATATAAGCACGAACTAAGGGAAGGGAAACGTTTTAATCAAACATTTATTGTGCCTATAAGTGCCTATTTCGAGCTTCGTGCCTATATCAGCTTTTCAGCGCCTAAAAATGCCTTTTCGCGTTCGTCGAGTACACGTTTTGCTTAAATGAGCCGAGCAATGCCGAAGAAAAAGACGCCGAAAAGTGTCCTTGTCAGGCAATGGACCAGTGGATCGCAGTGCTACTCCGTCGATCGAGAAACGGTATTTTGCCATCCATGTGGAAAGCAGGTGAGAAGACATTGCAAAGATCAATATGTTGCGTTTAACGTCCACTCTGAAACACGCATTGGCGTAAAGCTCCCAACATTGCTTACGCAACTGCCACTTCGAATCACCCCTGAACCTGCGCAAATAAGATGCATTTTTTGGTGACTTCACGGGCACTCAGATTCGTTGTTTTGTTATTTTTATATCCGCATCTGTCAACTCGCATACAACAGGAAATGTGCGGAGCATTCTCGGTCGGATACAGGTACAAGCATTTCGATTTTAAAATGCACGCTCGGGCTCGTGTTATCTAACTACGCCATTTCCACAGAGTTTTTCGACAGCCGCAAGGAAAAGTACAAGCGCAAGTGCACTAAAGAAGTTCCACGTAGCCAACGCACCTACCTAGTGCAATTCGCTCTTTTATTCTCGCAGGTACCATGTGAAAAAAGTGTCATCTGCAGCAGCACGAGAAAACAACGTTGCATCAAGCCAACGCTCTGCGCGACCAACCATCAACGTCGAGGCAGTCGTTCTTGTCTGAAGCTTTTGCTGAAGGAAAGAGAATTCAGCGCAGACTTATGCGAAGCATTGGTCGCTGCTAACATCCCTTGGGCGAAGATCGAAAACAAGACATTCAAGAATTTTTTGCTAAAGTACTGCAACCAGAATATACCATCAGAGTCCACTCTTCGCAAGCAGTACCTGAGGCCAATGTACGAGGACACGTTAGCAAAAATCAGACGAGTGCTCGGTGAATCATACATATGGATTACAGTGGACGAGACAACAGATGCGACCGGACGATTACTTGGACATTTTGCAGTTGGAAAGCTGGATGCAAAAGAGAAAACAACACCTTTCTTGGTATGCTCGAAACAACTGGAAAAAACGAGCGGTGATACCACCGCCTACTTTGTGAACTCGTCCTTGAGGGTACTGTACCCCCCCCCCTGGATCCCACGACGACAGAGTACTGATGCTCTACACAGATGCAGAAGCTTATATGCACAAGGCTGCTGCACTTCTCAAGGACTTTTATCCAGAATTATTGCATGTCACTTGTCTTGCCCATGGGCTTCATCGGGTCTGTGAAGAGCTGAGAAAGTCGTTCAGTTCTGTTAACGAACTAATAGCCGCAGGCAAGGCAGTGTTCCTTAAGGCGCCTTCGCGTGTTCGTGCCTTTAAAGAGCAGTTGCCGGATGTGCCTCTTCCACCGGAGCCCGTTGTTACCCGCTGGGGAACTTGGCTGAAGGCAGTGGACTACTACAACAAACACTTCGCTGGTGTTAAGGCTGTTATTAACAGCTTTGCAGCGGACGAGAGCATCACCGTGAGAAGAGCCCAGACTGTTCTACACCACGATACACTTGAATCTGACTTGGCCTATTTGTGTGCTCATTTTACTTTCCTTGCAGAAAGCATGCAAAAACTTGAAAGTTCGGGCGCCGCTCTGGCTCAGAGTGTTGAGCTAATTTTGGACGTGCAGGAAAGGTTCGCCACCGTCCCCAATGGACCTGTCGCTGACAGGGTCACCTCGAAGCTTAAATCTGTCTTGAACAAGAATCCCGGATTTTATGTTCTAAAACAAGTGTCTAATGTTCTGAGCGGTGCCGATTCGAAGATTCCAGATGAAATTAGAGCATCGAAAGTGCCGGACTACAAGTACGCTCCACTAACTTCAGTGGACGTCGAGCGTTCTTTTTCCGCATACAAACAAATACTGACTGAAAGAAGGCACAATTTCAAGCCCGAAAACCTTGAGATGGTGCTGGTTTGCCACTGCTTTCATAGCCTTTCTCACAGTGTCCAGTCACCGTAGCTTTTACCTAAATCTGTTCAAATGGTTATTATTCTCCTAATGCTTTTCATGAAAAAATAAAATTAACTTTCCCAAAGCACGGGATTTGCCTGCTCTGTTTGTTAGAAGGAAGATTTGTCCTGAAACACGCTGCTGAAGTAATTATGAATTCTGCCTATATATGCCTAAACGATAGTTTTTAACGCCTATATATGCCTAAATGACAGTATTTAGGGCCTATTACAGGCGCCTAAAACCTTGTTTTTTCGTGCCTGAACTTCCGGTCTCTAGTCATTAATTTTGAAAGGATATGACAGCACACACTAGGGCGCGTGGATATGTATATCGGTAACGAGAGACAGCATTTTATTAGCAGCCACACGTGACAAACATTTATTCGAATGATTTGGCAAGGCACACAAGACTGCACGTTGTGACAACCCATGAACTTGGCGCGCCCACGGTTCCGTGCGTCACGGTAACGCCGAGTAGCGAACAGCGGCCACAGGCAAATCCTCTGATTAGATTCATTAGCGCGGTGGAAAGAACGAAACCTTCCGAATCGGTCGAAGACGTCGTCACTGCCGCTTACGCGGCTCAACAACTCACCTCAGCTATCCGATTTACGACGAGCGCTGTTTTCGATCGAAGGAGGATTGGCCAAAGACCCGGACCTGCGTGTAAGCGGCTTGGGGATGACGAGTAAGTTGAAAGTTGTAGAACGGCGACAGCGTAAGAATTAGTGATGACTTGGAGTGGCATTGCCCCGGTGAAGTGATAAATCAAGCGAATCGAAAATTCAGCAGGTGATATAATGATCAGTGTGAGAGAAACGTGTTTAGCACCACTCGTAGTTACTTAACAAATTTTGTTACTGGGCTAGTTGGTTACTAATCTTAAATACTGCACAGCACGGATTAGCACAGCATAGAGAAAATGCACAGATTCACATGACCAATGTTACACGCAATAAATTAGTCGCGAGTAGCGCTTGCCATATGCATCAGTGTTCTTTCTCGGTCCGGTTTTGAATCCGCGCTATCTAGTACTTAAGACTAGTAATTACTTTCAGTTACATTGATAATCATTGCTATTTAACAAACAGCCAAAAATTATGACACATTCGATTGACCGAGATCATGTTGCAGACTGTTGTAAGTTTGCACATTCTGTTGAGTCAGCAAACGATTGATTGATTGATTGATGATTGATTGATTGATTGATTGATTGATTGATTGATTGATTGATTGATTGATTGATTGATTGATTGATTGATTGATTGAAAGCGTCTAACATTGAATTCGTTCTCAGCAGCGTAATGTGGCACGTTTCACGTGCCACATTACAGGAGCCGCTAACTAGCAAACCAGGGCGGATAATATCGTGAATTATCCTTATAAAAAATATTTCGGACGCCAATAATTTTGAAGGTAGCGCGCGTCCACGTTGACGTAAGAAAGACAACAGTAATGGCGCAATCACCTGAACAAGCAGTTCTCATTTATTCAGTCTCGCATTTATGTTCAACATCGTCTAATGTTTTCTTCTAGTCAGCTCGTAAAACATTTCACATCATAAGCCGCCGTTAGTTTTGCCAGAATTCCAACGTGGCGGCAGGCTGGGGTGTACTTACCGCTGGAGCTTTTATGTCCCTGGTTATAATGTCATCATAACCCTTAGCCGAGCTCACCGACAGCTGGATAAAAAAAAAAAAAACGAATGTATTACGGCAAAAACCGGGTATGTTCCCAGGCGCAGTTTATTACGGGTGTGCGATGAATTGCCGACAGTTAGGCCCGGTGGTGCGTGGCTCGCCGCTTTGCTACCTCTCGCAATCAACTCGGTAATCCGTGCGGATGTAGTTGCGAACGTGAGCAGTTATGAAAACGGAGACTAATCTTAATCTCCCCTCATCAGTGTTGAAACAATCCAGCCACGCTGCCTGGCACATCCCACGTATGTGTGTACAAACTGCACGCACGGAGAATAGCAGTGGCGACTACGATATCAAAGCATTAGAAATTATTAACTACGCATACAAGATAAGGAAACGCGACAGAACAAACCGAGACAAAGAGCTCTCTGTGCCTGTGTTTGTTCTGTCACGTTTCCTAATCTTGTACGCCCTGTTAATACTTTCTAATGGGTCCATACCAACTTGCCCAAGCATCAGCTCTTTCAAACTTCAAAGCAACCAGGGTCTGCTATGTGCAAGAATAATAGCATGATTTGTCAGATGACGAAGTTCAGGAAAAATTCAGCAGTCCCACTTCACCACCTTGACCCCTTTAGGTTCACCGATTCAAATCACATCACGAGGTTTACAACGAGCCGTTCTTTTATTGGAACCAAAAGCCAAAATATAACGATGAACAAAGCCACAAGTGCGTTCGAAGCCGCAAGCACGAAGGCTAGGCAAATTCATGTACTACAAATCATTCCCACGATGGCTGAACAATCGCAGCACCAGAGTTCACTCAAGTAAATATTGTAGGAAACTCTGCTTTCAAAGGAAGTGAAGCACAGGGCCGTTATCTCGCTCGGGTTGGAGTAAATGGCGGCATTGGAGTTTTCCCTGAGTCGCGTCGCAGTGAGTAGCAATTGGAAATGCTGATTTCGTGATGCCCTGCGAATCTCATCGGTCCTCTTTGTGTACCAATAATATTAGTAGCATTGCGCAACGTGGTTTTCCCCTCTCAACGGTCGATAATATTTCGCCGTTACACTCAGCCCAAATCGACCACCGTGTTTTGTACATTATCTTTGACGGCACCGTCCTACACTTAATTGAACGCCGAACATCGTGACGGAGCAGCCGGGCTCTGAATGCGCGCTAATGATGCGCACAATTCGATGTGTACTTATAACATATCAAACATATTTATTGCATATAATTGTGTGTCAGGTCTCCAGAACTGTACTGCGAAACGTGTGCCTTCAGGCTTTGGTGACAGCGTTGCTTGCATGACCGTTTTCTGCCTAGGACCTTATTTCAAAAAAAGAAAACTAAGTAGGGCGGCTGTTTGTTAAAACTTTTATTTTTTTGCGCGGGTAGACGGCGTGCCCTTGACCACTAAGTAAAATAAAAAACTATGTCTCGGGGCCGTTTGTGAAATATGTTTATTTTTTTTATAGACAGGTGGTGTTCTGCGCAACGCCCTGTTTACAGTGGCGCCAATTAGGTAGTAGTAAAAAAAAAACATTTATTGCCTATATAACGTTTCTGGGCAAGTGGGTGGGGTCCTCAGTTCAGGGCTCCACTGGCCTTAGCGGCTCGCTGGGCTTGGTCGACCAGAGCCAGCTGGCTCTCGCGATCCTTGCTAGCAAGCCAGCTCTCCCACTGCCTTGATCGAGATTGCCTCCCCAAAAGGGGAGAATTGACGTTTGGGGGCAGCAATTGGCATTCCCACGTAATTAGGTGGTGCCGAGTAATGCCAAAAGCGCAAGGGCTGAGGCACAAGCTCGGCAGCACAGCGGCAATTTTGGATCCGAACCTTCGGACAGGACGGTCTCGTTTACCACCTCGATACGCCTGACCTGCTGTTGCTTGTTGTCAATAATTGTGGCGTCGGCTTGCCTCATCCACCGGGAACTCTTGGATGATGAATTTTGTTAGTAGGGTGTAATGCAATGTTCCAGTAAACGACATTTTTTCTGCTTTTATTTTATTCGAAGCAGATTTTCTTTCATTTTGAAGTATACTTATTGCATACTGCGTACAAGCAACTTCTATGCAGTTTTGAATACTGTACTCTGTTCTTGTCCTCAGTCGCTGCCGGCTTTATCGCAAAGTTGACTTCAAGTGTCACGTGTCCTTCGCGGGCACGCCAATGGAATCGCAAATGTCAATCGCTCCGAAGCTCTTACCCAACTACACTGTAGCACGTAGTCATCAAGGCCGACTCTTGACGCAGGTCCCAGTATTATCAGCCACTGTTTTAAGGTTTAGACGTTGCAGCGAGGTCGCAAGATGTGCCTCTGTTATCCCGCCCACGCCTATTAACGAGACAACGTTGAATAGTCCGTGTCGCAGAAATTCCGGTGTCGGCACCGGCGGCGTTGGTTGCGAGTGAAAAATCGCGACAGATGCGAACAAAGAAATAAAAATTCAGGCACATGCCACGCGTTGTGGTAATCTACGACGCAGTGCGACGCAGTCGGGGGGTACCTGCCTATGCCTCATTTTCTGGCTTTGAGCAAAGTACTGCAAGGCAGACAAACGTCCTTGTGTAAATCCAGTAGTGTGCTGATTGTAGCCATACCAGGCACGTCGACCCTAAAGGCGGAAAAATGGTACCTTATGGTCCGACGTAACATTAACACTGATGTTGCAGCACAGATGTCACTTTATCAAAACGAAATGCGATCGGCATTGGTTGGCTTATTCCTGCGGGGACATGCGACGCTAGACTATGCTGCTATGAGTAGCTTGCTGAGTCATTGGAGTAAATACGGTGTGTTAATTACTTTGTCACAAAGATGACAGCCAGCGACGCTCCTCCTCAATACTCCCCTTGAGGCCATCAAAAGGAATTTTAAAATAAATAAATAAATAAACACTGAGACCACAACTGACGTTAGACCAGCACCGCCACCCCAACTAATGTTGGACAGCCTTTGATGTAACGCATTTATGTACGATCTGTACTGTTCGAGCGGATATGGAACCCATGCATTTTGCGTGGCAGTCGCGTGTTCTGCTGCAGAGCCGCACCAGTACTCGAAACTGCTTCGGAAAGAAACCGTGCACAAGCGTGACGTAATGCGAATAGTCCCGTCAACTCGTTAATATGGCGTGGCAGGAGAGCAGAAGTGCACAAGGCGCCGCACCATGTGAATTGCGCAACGAGTGAGTGGTTTAAAACCTGCCAATGACAAAGCGCTCAGGACTATTTTATCATCAACAGCAACAGCCTCAATGAAGCGTGCTGCTGCAGGTATAGTCCTATGGACGCGTAGTGGGTACTTCGCTAATTCGCAAAAAGATGAATTACTGCGTGGTGGGCACTTCGCAACTGTACCTAAAGTAGACATACATTCTAGGAGCGTTTAAAGCTTATGTTTCTAACATAGACGTTCCGCGCAATGATGCCGTAAAAACCTAAGTATCAAGAACGGCGAGCAGGACTTCTTGCAGCTGTGTAATAAATCGAAAACAAAATAAGGCATATAAAACTAAATTTTAATACACTGAATAATACAACAAACATTTTTCTCGCCCCCGTAGGTATAGCAATATTCGTCGACGAGAAGGGTCAAAATCAGATTTTTGAAATGTACCTTGTAAAATATATGACACGCGTATTGCTAAGAGTTACAGGTTCTCGTGGACATTGATGCTAAAGTTTACAAACGTGAAGTCGACACCGTAACCCTTGAATGATAGGTATGCCAGTGAAAATGCGCCGCTACAGTAAGGGTTGAGCAGTTCAGATTGCAAGGAGCAGCTGCAAATTTAGAAGCGCCTACTTTCTATAGGACACGAAACTTCTGCGGAAATTTCACTACCCTAGCATTACACGCGCACGTAAACAAGCGAAAGTATGATTATCGCGCTGAAATATGAGCTCGCTTATGCAAATTAGGTGCTCGCGCGTGTCGCCCTAACGATTTCTTTGTGCGAGAACTCGATAAGGAAACGCATCTTTCCACCCTCAATGAAGCTATTTTTCATGAACTCGAAATCCTTCCTGAATTCGCGGTGAAAATGCACCAGCGAGTCACCGTGTTGATTACAAGGGCGAGCCTGGATAGACGGGGCCAATACCACTGTGTGCGTTATGAAGGTTCCCAACGCCCTCACGGAAATGACAGGTGCCGGACACGGAGAGCCTGCCAAGATTCCGTGAAACGTGATCCACAAAACGAGGTCGGTATCGTCTCTAAAGACTTCAAGCGTGAAGTACGCGTCCCTCATGTGCAACACCGTGATCCGAGCAGCGTCTCCGAGCAGCGACGTTAGAGTATCCGCGTCGCAGTTTTCGAGGATCACGTGGTACTGGACTAACCCGCTCACTTCGCTCCACCTGCGTACATTCGACCGGGCGTTGGTCAAATGCCAATCCTCGCAGCCGAGGCGTACGGGCTCGCAATAGACACGGACGCCCCGCGGACCGTGCGACGTGGAAGATTGTCGCAAGTGTTCCAGAGTGCGGAGCGACATGTCGGCGAAGGCCTCCAGCTTTCGGAGTATCAGCGTCTTCTCAGATCGCAACGGCAGCGACGACGACGCAGATGGCGACGTAGTAGTGGTTTCCTCATCCAGATGCCGCGGCTGGTCCGATGTCGTCGAGCAAGCTGGGGCAGCGACTTGAGCCATCTGTGCCTTTAGAATATCCTGGGATGCAAGGATTTCGGATAGGCTGGATTGATGTTTGCCGAACTGTTGCGTCAATTCGTTGATCTCGCCCTGAATCGCAGACAGGAGCTGGTCGTGCTTGGGGTTGGTGAACAGCGCCTGCAAGTCTTTTTTTTCAGTTTTATTTATAACATCAGTTTTATTTATAACATCATTATTTATAACATCATAAAAAATGCGTGCAGCTCGCACAAGTGGTGCAAGGCTGGACTAACAGTGGAGCTTGTGGCCGACCTACATTATTAGCGAGGTCTCAATTAGCATGGTCATAACTGCCATGGCCCTAATTAGCGATGTCTTAATTAGCCATGTCTTAATTATCAAGGTTCTCTTTCTCTCTGTTCCTGTTTTTCTCTCTCCGTCAATTTCTTTATTTTCATTTTCTTTCTCTTTCTCCGTTTCTTTCTCTCCTTTCTCTATTCCTTGCTTTTCTTTTCTTCAGAAGGCACACGCACTAAAGAAACGTCCACATTTCACATCCATCGTGTGAACCCCAATGGATGTGTTGGCCACAGGCCTTATCTGCCAAATTACTAGGCGATAAAGAAAAATGTGTTATAACTATCCTCATTCCTCTAGTGTACATCGTCAAAACTCTTCCTTTATAGTCAATCGAAAGATGAAGAAAGGACGAAGAGCGCGCGCGCCGGCCGAGCTATTGCGTTGCGCGCGCTAAGCACAGCTTAGTTTTCTGGTCACACGAAACGGCGGAACGGAAAGCTTAAACAGCTGCTCTGGTGAAAACATGGTTGTGGGCAGCGGACAAAAGTACTTTAATATGAGCTTGAAAGCATCCACTGACCAGCAGATTTGATAGACAGCAGCACAACACACCTGAATACGTTAGAAAATCGAAGTACATAATCCCACGTTGCCGTACGCCAACGTGGTTAAAGGACACAAGGTAAGGTAAAATTGTAAAAAAAATTATATTGGCTTTTTTTTGCTTGTTTGGAATGATAAGCCCGCCCTTATCAATATCCAGTGCGCCACATATTTTTTCCGCTTTTTGATTGCGCCAAAAGGACGAGGTTCTCGAGACCAACTGACGACAAGCCAAGTGCCCTTTCCTCAGGCCATGCACAACCTGAGTTGTCTGCCTAACGCGAATTTTCTTTAGACCTAAACTGTTACTTTCTCCGAGCTTAGCAGGTTTTGAAAAAGTAGTCTGGCTACTTAAAGGCAGTTCTTTTAACGCGCGCGGCATTTACTGAGTCCATTTGCCTTGTGTGCTTGAGACGCGCATGGGGATGTGGTTCCGCGCATTTCTTTTGAGTTCAGTTGCACCTTTGTTGATTTTGTTGCGGCACCAAAAGATATTCTAGTCTTTACAAAGTCAAAGAAACTCTTTAGCAGTGCAATTCTTAATCGACACGCTTCGGCTGCTAATAAAATTTACACCATTTCCCGCTAAATGGGGCCATGAGGCGATGCGAAGCCGGAGCACTTGCACGATCGCGTTCCGTTGGCGTTCGTTGGGCATGCTACCGACCTCGCGTGGTGGAACACGAAGAGGAACGCTACGCGCGTCTTGTCTTCCCTCTAGCCTGGCCGTTAATTCTCACAGGGCGAGCGGGGAACGCGGTCGGCAGGCGTGCGAGAGGGCGGCAGCGTAGGAGAGGAGAGAGGGGGAGGGGACACGCATGCGCTGGTGCTCATCGCGGCGTTGCGCAGGAGAGAATTTCGGCATGTCTAGCCTGCGTTTCAGAGGAAGATTGGAGAGGGGGGGGGGAGGGGGGAAAGGGAGAGGGGAAGTGGAGAGGGTATGCGCATGCGCAGTAAGGGTGGTCACGCCGCACACCACCACCACCGGTTTGAACTACGCTATAAGATGCTTCGCATCTAAAAAAGAGACCGGTAGAACTCGCGCTAGAGATTCAGCTATAAGTTTTGTCCTCATGCCACGTAGCCGCAAGAATAAATTGTGACCTATAGTAAAAATGGCTACGTTTTGATTGGTGTGCAGCTTCTACAAAGCGTGATTACGAGTAGCTGTGTCGGCATAGAATGCGGAGGAACAGTGGCACTCGAAGATAACACGATGGATCGTGTTCCTCGGAATGAAAACCCTCAGAGCGGCCACTTTTGAAACCCTTCCAACTTTCAACAAGGCCTGCATGGCCCGAATGAACGTTCTCAAGAATTGGCATACCACCGAGTCGGAACACTGCGATATAGTTGGGTAAGATCGATCGCCGTCGACATTTTGCCAACGGAGAAACAGAATATGTGACAAAACATACCACGGAGCGAAGAAAACAAAAAAAAGACGAAAAAACCTGATTTGTGCAATGAGTTAGACGGCTGGTTGCTACTAAGTGAATTGTTCAGCACATCTTGAACAAAAATGCTGCTACTAAATAAATTGTTCAGTACATCTTTTTGAACAAAAACTACATAAACTTTTCTTTTCTCTTTAACTGTCATTAAAGGGACCCTGAAACGGTTTTTTGAAGTTTTGTCAGCGTTTAGGCAGGAGCATCTCCAAATCATTCGCACCAGAAATTAAGCGACGCACTGTGTACCAAGGCCGCTACGGAATTTATATCTATACCCTCCTCCTCACCACTGCCTTGCACCCTCAACTCACAGACACCCTGACATCACCGGCGATCGCAGCGCTCTCATGAGCGCACTCGACGGTGTGAGCCGTTTGAGCTTCGCCCAGTCATGGTCTCTGTGCGCCGACGGGTTGCGCGCAATCTCGGAGGCCCAACAAAGATGAAGCTCGCGGAGTGGTTGATATCTGCTCCGACAGGTGCCGCCACACTACCAGCAGATCTTATTTTATTCTTCTGTACGGCGACAATCTGCAAAAGCATGCGGACAAACAAAAATAATTCGAGAACGATCACCGATAAGCGTAAACTCGGGCAATGTGGTTGTGTCTTCAGGGGTGAAGTTACAGCCACAAAAACGTGGATCTTGGCGTTGAACGGATAGCGAGAGCGCGACGCTCATTGCAGCGACGAGCTGAAGGGATTCCGCTCGCCAGATGCCTCACGAACATTGCACGATGTCACAGCCTTACAAGTCACCAATTGCTAGAAATGTTAGATATGTGGTACACAACACGGCTAGGGCGATTAATTATGTCCAAGAAAAGAAACCTCGAGATAAACACTGTCGCTCAGCTCACATCAACACGGAGTACGTTGTAACACAGGCAGACGACGCTCGCTGCCCACAGGAGGTTCAGTGACGTGTACTGGACATATCCAATCAGATCAGCCGCCTGCGTGACGTCGCGCTTCCAATACGACGCGCACTGGAAGTGGGCGGTTTGAAAACGCGTTTGGCTGAGCCGCTGTGATCGGTGGCGATTCGCAGCTTTAAAGCCTTGTAATAAATTACACAGTTTTCGCACAGAGCTTAAATCGGTCTGTAAATGATCCTTAGGACTTGCTCTACCGGCACAATGTGTTCGTACAAAATCGTCAAAACCGTTTCAGGGTCCCTTTAACACCAAATCAATCTTGTTACATTTGCTCTTTTATCAGAACAAGTTGAAAATACAGAACGCTGATTTTTTTATCAGAATAAACTAAGCACACATACAAACCTACTAAGCTAGAATGGTGTAGGTATGCAGAATAGTGCTCACTCTTTGGCAGTTTGATTGAAAAAATAAGAAAAAATCACATGCCTTGCTAAAAAATTGCTAAAATTTCAACACGTAAAATGCAATTGTAATCATAGCTCCACTGAAAGAGGAGACGCTGGCAAATAAAATGAAACAAACGCGAATGCTTTACATGTAGGAGTTTCAGAGAGAATGGGTTTTAAAGAAGCACTCAAAATACATGGGAGTATAGGGCCTATTCTGTGCCCTTACCGAAATGAAAAAAGAATGTCCAACAAAGTGCGCGAGTCTGTACGATTGACTATCGAGATCACGTGATGTCTTGAATCCGCCGCAAGTTTCGAAATGAGCTCGCTTACACCTGATTGGGTAAAGCGAGATCGCGTGACCTGCGGCTCAGCCAATGGCACGTTTTTTTGCGGACGCCGATTAGAGGTACCATGCTACTACGGCACAGGATAGCCTAATATATCTCTGGTGTAAGAGCACAAAACAATTCATACCTCCGTTATAAAGGTCATCGGAAGTAGCACCATGATCTTCAAGAGTGAGGTCGCTGAACTCCGCCGAAGCAATGCCTTTGCCAGCCGAAGAATTTGAGTTACTGCATTCGGTTACGTAGTGATTGGACAGGGCCTTGTGCAAGACTTGCTTGCCACATCCCGAACATTCGATGGCATGCCACGTGCATTGCTTCTCGAAGTGCCGCAACATATCTTCTATGGCGCCCTCAAATTTGCATCCGTGCGCCTCGTTCCAACAATGGACCTCCATGGCAAAGAAGAAAAAAAAATTCGACTCTTATAACACACGAAGGTGAAAGCCTTAGTGCAATCAAGTAAAGCGTCTGAGCTGCAACGAGCGAGTACTATCGCGATGAGAAGTATCTCCAGCAGTGTGGCCCCAACGTGCACTGCTGTTCGCATTTCTTTTCGCGCGGTTATAGCAGCAGCTGGTCCAGCGGGCTCGCCGGGTCGCGCAAGGCAATGGAGCCCTGGACTGAGGGCCCCACCCAACGATGGTCTTCTGTAAACTCAATAATAATAAATGTTTATTCTCTCTCTCTCTACCGTGGATGGCAATAAAAAAAATCTGGGGAGGGGCGAAGCCTGTAGGCAAGTGTGTTTCAGCTCCACTAACGTGAAACCTGTAGAGGGGCGGATCATGCAGCGTGCGCCGATGTATCCCACAGCAAGATCACTGCTAATGGGCAATGACAGACAGAAGAGAAGTTAGACACAAAAACCCGCAGTCCGCTTTTAGTTAACGTGCAGGCTGCGAATCTTTATTTTTTTAACTACGCACAACTTAAACCTGCCATCGGCACAACATTGCAGGGAAAGATCCAATGCCTATATATACGCGGTGGCCAGTGAACGGTTGTGCAGCGCGAGCAGTTGTTTTTTTTTTTTTTTTTCAATCAAGAAAGTCGCTAGCAGACGCTGCCTGCGTCGGCGTTGTCTCTCGCAGGCAAGGGCGCGTTCTCGTTACTCGCGAGCTGGGGCCGTATTCTCAAAAAGGCGACAATCGCAAAAGCATCACCTTTGGTGCGCGCTGATTGGCTATTGACCAAAACAGGAAAAGTGAGAGCGCCACTTAGTATTTCCATCGACGTGACGATGCTCTACGGTGCTCCTGCAATGCCTGGAATAAACTAACACACCCTATCACCGTCGGCTGGTGGTGAAGACTAGCATTTCAGTGACGTAGGCGGTAGCTTCTAGTATTCAATCCTAGGCGGATGTACGCAGCATTTTTTACGCTGCAGCTTTCAGCGGAGCATTACCTTTGGGTGTTATTAGTACTCCTTCTTTGCCAGCGCCTGTTTTTTCGTAGTTTGAACGTCCCAGGAACATGAACCGTGCGTTGCTCGCGTGGCTTATCGCAAGCCGGGAACATGCTGAGATGTTGAGACGATATCGCTGCGGGGGCGCACTACAGCTGAACTCTCCGAGTACGCCGTGTTAAACTCTCAACGAAAATACGTTTCACGCAATGTTGCATTCTTTAAATATTATACTCTGCATTAAACAATCGCACAAAAAAAAAACGTTGAAAGCACTTTACACACGTCCTATATTTCAAGTAGCCACAGCCAAGCCTGGCCACTGCGTAGAAGCCAGCATACGCTCGAAAACGCCGCACTCGGGTCCCTCTGCGCTCGTACGGTACACCCACTCCGGTGTTGCGAGACAGTCGTAACACCAACGGCCAGTGCAGCAGTGACGTCACAGGCAAGTGTTTTTTCAGTTATTGAACGCATCAGATACTATCGCCTTTTGCGACTGTTTGAGAATACGGGCCCTGGTAGTAGTGTTCATTGCAGAAAGAGCGTTTCTATTGCCAACGCTCACCGTTCGCTTTCTCTCGCCACACGGCGAGCGCTCAGGCGGTGACGCCCTCTCTTGCACTCAAGCAAACGGACGACGAGCACGCCGACACTCCGAGACTCCAAGGTGATTCGCCCCTAAAAGCCACTACAGCCATCTATGATACAATCAAAGACACTCTAGCACATATTTATTGTCACCAAGGTCAGAGCGCGCCACGCTGTTCGCGGTTCCTTGCATTGCCCCTGTACATGTATATCATTAAATCGACCTTTTGAATATCTCATTCGGGTGCTTTTATCTTTATATGCATTCTTGAAATGTTTGTAGACTATTGACGTAGCCGCTGCGCGTCCCACGTAGCTGCACACTGTTGATGCTGTCGCTGATGATGATTGTTTTTTTATTGTTGATGTTTAACGTCCCAAAACCACGATACATGATTATGAGAGACGCCGTAGTGGAGGGTTCCGGAAATTTCGACCAGCCGGGGTTCTTTAACGTGCACCTAAACCTAAGTACACGGGCCTCTAGCAGTTCCGCCTCCATCGAAAATGCGGCCGCCGCGACCGATAATGATGGACGATGGCTGAGCCCTGTGTAATGAGTGCTAAGCTCTACAACACTCATCCGTTGCGCAATTCGCGTGGTGGGACGCGTAGTGTGATTCTACGCTTCCGCCACACAATATTGCGTCTGGTCACGTGACCTCTCACGTCACATGACGCCTGTATGACGTCTTTTTTTCAAACCAGTTTCAATCACTGGCGGGGCTCTGTTAGTACACCTGACTGTCATGCAGAATGTCGGATTTCGTTTCCTGGTCGAACCCTGTTATGTAAGGTCACTTGAGAGGTAACGCGGCTTTCTGTACCACAAGCCACGTTTTTCAAGGTCACCCTCTAATGAAGCACCTAAGGCTTTCGCCTTTTTAAATCACGTAGCCTTTGTAAGCAAATAGCCTCTAATCTGGGTGATCTCTTAGTAGGCCGAAGAAGCGAACACATTTCTGGCTATGACATTTTGGCATTGCACAGCGCCGAGGTGCTAGGCGAGTGAACATAAGTTAAAGGGCCTCTAAACCTCACCGAGTTCAAAGACGAGATAGTGTTTTTTTTTCTTGGCTTCACTACCCTTCCCACAAGCGCTTGGCTGCTCCTCGCCACTTATTTCTAAATAAAACACGTGCGCAATGTCAGCGCCAAGCGTTGAGCCCATCAGGATTTCACGCTTTTCGGTTACACGCCGTTAACTCCGCTTGCGCAGTCGAAAACGAGCAAAAGGAAGTGAAATCAGTTGATCGGGCACGATAGTCACTCGAGGTAAGGTAGAGCGGTCGTGCGACTGCATAGCAAAACAGGGTAGGAGAGCATTCACAACTGATATCCCTCGTAGAGCGACAGCTTATATTCTGATGACGTCACGTGAATACGGGAAGCGCCAGGAGAGAATAATGCGCTAGTTTTTTTTTTTTTGCATTTTCAGAGCTTTTCTAGAGGCCCTATAAAGGACCTAAAGAATGCAGCAATAAGCGTGCAGTTGTGCCTTGTTAGATACGAACTGCGCACAACTGCAGCATCCAGCTTTTCAGCGGATAAGTGCGGCATTCCCACAGAGGCATGGGAGTGAGTCATCCCCAGAGCGACGCCTTCGCGCCAGAGCCGAGGTGGTTCGTATTCCACGTTCATCGATCCTGGGACGATGGCCTCACCGGGATGCAATATGATGCAAGGAGGCATTGCATCTCTAGGCGCGCGCTCTTACACGCAAGAGTGCAGTGCACCGGCAACAAGGCTCTGGGTCTCCCATTGGCCGAAAGTGACGCCACCTGTTTGGGACTGCCAATTGGACGAACCTGACATCACCTCACCCCAGTTCTTGATTGGCTGGAAGTGACGTGTGGGAAAGCTTTATAAGAAGCACAACCATCGAAAGCCGGGTCGTGTTCTCCTGGCCGTGGTCCGCAGCGTACGATATGCTGCCGGCCGAAACTATGTTTATCTGCAGTCTTGTCACCCTATTTTATTAATGCTCATATTGTAAATAAATCTAAGTTCTTCATCGCACTTCCGCGTCAATCAAGGCCAACTCTCGCACCTCAGCTGCGGGATGCAATAGCCTGCAAGGGTTTCACACCGCGAGTACCAAGTCATTTAACAGGCCACTCTTTGTGCGCTAAACATCGTGTAAGCGCTTGACATGCTATCCGGTTGGCAGAAAAACTTCCGCCTGCTGTGTAAATACGCAAACATGAAATATATACGACAGCTCGCGTGATTGCTAAAGCGAGATAAAAAGGATCGCTTGCCCGCACGGCGGTACGCAAGTAAAAAATATCTGCTGTCATTTCGTCGATTGTTGCGTTATGCCATGTGGTTCACCAGTGGAACGTTCCAGAAAAATTACCGTTACGGTGGTGATATGATTGCGCATGCGTTACACTGTTAGTCAGGCTACAGTGCTAGAACTGTGACTTGTACAACAAATGGTCAAGTTACCCTTGAACAATTCGTTTTGTATTTAAAGCGAATTCACGGCAATACTAACCTGTTTTTTTTTATCTAGCACATTTAGCCCATCGCAGTAGCTCAGCGACTAAAGTGTTGGTCTTCTCGAGGACGTAGATTAGAGTCCCAGCCGCGGCGGTCGCATTTCGATGGGAGCGCAAAGCAAGACCTTCAAGTACTTCGATTTAGCTGCACGTTAAAGAAACCCGGGAGGTCCAGATTAAACCAGATCCAGCCACTGCAAAGGTAGGGCTCGAACTAGCTTGTACTCCACCCAGTGAGGCGTGCCTCTTAATGATATCGTGGTTTTGGTGCCTAAAACCCCCGGTATTATTAACTTCCTGTAGGTACTGTACAGTGAATCGCACTTGTCTCTATTGATCGAGCGCGCTGCTGCGGACGCTAGCGTCGTCCCGTCCAAAGCTGCTACATACCTCGCGCCAGTTACAAGCTTCCGTTCATGCTTGAATTATAGCTCAAGAATCTAGCATGCGGTTAAGACTATTTTTGGTGTAATTACGGTGACGCTCTTTGTATATTTTTGCAGAAAACGGCGGCCAGAGTAGCCGACTGGCCCTTCTAGACAAGCGCAATTCAAACTGTACTACATCCTTCTGGGCGGATGGACACATGTACACCGCTCAAGCACAGTCTTCGTTTGTCCCACCGACCGTTGCATCCATATTTAGCTTAAAGGCGCCCTGCGACACTTTACCAATTAACCATCGAATGGCTTCACTAAGGGAGTTTATTTCCTCGCGAATGGACCACCGCAAATTTTTTTAGAGTCTGTCAAGTACCAGTGGAGTTACAGAAGTTTGTCGCACGCAGTGATTTCTCTCTTTTCTCGTCCCGACGAACGCGCTGGAAGCTAAGCAGGGTGGGATGGCACGGGGAGAAGAACCTCCGTCACACGTGCGTCATGAGCTTGAGCACTTTTTCTTTTTATGAACGCGCGGCTAACCTTCAGCGAGATAGCGAGAGCGCGCGCGCGGGCACGTGGCGGCCTCCCGCGGCGGGCGCAATAACCACGCAGCCAACGACGCTCAAATCAACCAATAACCGTGAATTTGGGTATATGGCGCGGTCATACGAGTATATGGATTCATTTGTAGAGACATGAGCGGGTGATTTTTTAGCTGATTTCAGAATTAATCGTAATTCCGGGCCGCGTGCTGCGCTGTAATGTTTGGCTCGCGTGTTCTCAGGAGCTTCGACTACCGGATCAGCAGCGTTTTCTCAACACACTGGAAAATTGTTGCAGGGCCCCTTTATAGAGAGGCCACGACACGCTCACCCAACATTTCGCCGTTTTCCGCAAAAAATAAAAGCAGAGGGCCTATTGTGCCTCTACATTTATAAAAAAAAATCCTCTGTACAAGATTATTTCAGTACCGAATAAGTCATACAAGTCGCCGGCTATAAACCCAGCCCACCGCCAGCGACCGCAGTTTTGCCATGCCGTGTGTGACGTTATGTGCACACATGAAGCGAAGCCGTCGTCTTCTACCACAGTTTCAGCCGCTGCATACTGTTCATTTTCATTGCCAAGCTGAAACTGGCTTGGTTGCACGAGCATCTGACCCGGGAATAATGTCGTTCACCGCAATGCAGACGCTCGCAAAGCGAGCACCTTGTTACGTCACAGCCCGCGAGTGCGCCAGCGTTGACCGACCTTCAGGCCACTCGCGTTTTTATAAAAATGTTCAATTATTATTTAAGGTCTCGGCCAAGCGCGCGCTAAAATTTCGCCAGCTTGTTTTCGAACACGTAAGAATTTTTTTATAATAATAATGCCTTTTATTTCTTCAAACAAAGCACTACATGTGGCTAGGCCTGCCAAAGCCAATTGGTGGCTTGAGTAGCAGAGCCTGGCAGACCGCAAAACAAACCGAACGTGTTACAAGGTCGTAGTTCATGGCATCAGAGTGATGATAGGACAAAAAACAACGTGCACATTAGATTAGAAGACACCCACATAACACGAATTATGATCGAACATTGGGTGTCGCGGCCCCCTTAAATATCGCGTTTGTTTCTTCACTGCGCGGTTAACCGGGGCACCCAGCCTCCCGGATTAGTAACTTCCATACACCCCTTGGTCTGCATATGTGCGGATGCAACACCTAATGCAGAATACCGACGCGCTTGGAAGCAAAAACAAAGCGTGCATGATCCGTGCATGTCTCGTCCGCGTTGCCTGCTTTTCTGCCTGGCATACATAGCCAATACAACTTGAACAAGTACAGTACTCACGAATTTAAATGCGACATCATTTTTTTTAAATTAACGACCGCTATATGAGCGATTTCTCGCGGTAGCCGCTTCTTGTCGCTGCAAATCAGGTCGCTAAGGGAAAGGCTTACTCTGATGTAAGTGTTCGAACCAAAACTGCACCGATATAGACGTCAGACTCTGGAGTTTCCAAGATGTGTGGCGCCACCTGTCGGAGAAGTATTGAGTAGTGCATAGACCGACTCTCTCGCACAGTTTGTTATGGGACCAGGTGCAACTA
The DNA here is from genome assembly GCF_013339695.2 of Rhipicephalus sanguineus. Taxonomy (NCBI): domain Eukaryota; kingdom Metazoa; phylum Arthropoda; class Arachnida; order Ixodida; family Ixodidae; genus Rhipicephalus; species Rhipicephalus sanguineus. The sequence goes on from NW_023614543.1 coordinate 29,135, forward strand.
GCGAGTGCGAAACAACTATTGAGCCTAATATCGCGTGTGTTTGCGCATTTAGCACTCAGAACGAGAGCTGTGAATTGCTCTCCGCTAGTCGGACGCGCCACCGAACCAACCGAACCGTCGTGAAGTGCTTGCTGGATCACTCGCCTGAACGACGGCGAAAACAGCAGCAGACGAGAGCCCTCCGCACGCTACGAAGAAACTCCGCAAAAGACGCACTGTTGCGTTTTGAATTGCCACGGACGTAAAAGGCTGAATAACAACGTTCAGTTTTACCGATTTCCATAGTTGTCGTACGAAGAAGAAAGGCGAGAGCGCTGGATACGGGCCGTTGCGAGCGTGTTGGGTAAGCGAAGTACCCGCGTTCTCCACAGCCGGTGGCATGAATGTGTGGCTCTGCTGTTGTTTTGCGTAGCCCTGATGCAAAGCCGTGGTAACCTTGACTATGAAGCTCAGCAGAGGCTCTGACCGCGGTGCTTGTCGTGTAACACGAAGTGAGCAGCTAGAGGCAGACTGGAGACGCGTGATACGCACACCGACGAGTTGGTCGTCACAACACATCGCGGACGTATGTACGTTTTGAAGGCTCAGAGTTCTGGTTCTAACTAGCTGACACCACGTGCGTCATACAAGTAAATCGCAGAATGTTGGTCGTGACCCCCTTCAGGTTTGTTTCGCCCGTGTCCTCCGCGGTTGTCGTAGCTATCTCGGAGGCCACGGTTTCGCCTTTGATTGTAACCCGCGAAAGTGGACACGCACGTATCCCCATTTGCAGTACATACAAACGGAAGACGACCATCAAGAGACCATTTGAGGATGCGTAATAAAACACTCCAATGCACAGGAAGCGAGAGATGAATTAAGGGAGAATACAACTGAAAAGGCGAAAATCGCCGGAGCCATTCGCCCTTGATGAACCGAGTTTTCTACCACTGATCGTAAGATGCATAGCTAAGTAAATTGATGGTATGTAGGTACTTTATCGCTGTGGCATACGTATATACCCAATTTTAACGCATTTAGGCTCTAGAGAACGGATGTCGGAGGGCTTGCCTCGAACTCGGTGTCGTGTGATGCTCGCTTGTACTTGCGAGTTGCAGCGCGCGGGAATAACTAAAACTTATTTTGCATTGTACTCGCGGTTCGCTTTGATCAGCTTCCTTTGTTTCTGAAGCGTGGATTGGCGGAAGAAGCTTTCCAGGTCCTTGATTTTCAGGAAATCGCGCCTCGACACCAACGAAAGAGGAGGGTATATTCAGGCCTATGCACATTCGCTTGCGGGCGGCTCTCCTTGCACTACCCAGTTAGTGCCAGGGCTACGATGAGGGCGCTGGTGGCGGTGTTTTCGCAGCGCCGCCTCGGCAGAGTCTGACGTCTATGACACGAACTGTAGAAGCTTGGAACGAAAGTACGTGCATTGGCTAGCTCTAAATTATATTGATCCGCATATTGATCCGCGAATACGGTACAGCGGTGAGCACTGTTAGGGTGAACACGCGAGCGCGTGGCCGACGGCACTATCAGCGCCGCGTAACAGCCATCGTTGGAAACATTGCACATGCGCAGCATGTGCTTTGCGATGCACTCTTTCCACCACGCACACTGCGTCATAGATATGCTTGTTGGGGATACGCTTGTGTGCGCGCGGTGTAGAACGCATGATGCGCATGTGCAATGTTCCACCGATGACCGTTACGCGGCGCCGACAGAGCCGTCGGCCACGCGCTCGCATGTTCACCCTAAGAGTGCTCACCGCTGTACATACATGAGATGGGCAAAGCGAAACGCCCAGCCTTACGCTAGACGCGCAGGTATGTGGTGGTGCGAGTGACGTAACTAAATACATTAACGAATACCGACGGAAACAATCAATCTCTTCGCTTTTCTCACCTGCAAAGTGTTGGCTTCCGTGGCAGGCAAGTCATCATCAACGTACTCCTCTACCTCGAACGTTCCTTGATCCAAGGGACATCGTTTCCCGGAATCCTGGGACTCCGCTGAACAGCAAGACTGACACAGGTTATGCCCACACGGCAGCAGCAGAATCCTGTTAGGAATCATGCGGCAGAGGCCGCACGCAAGGTAACTGGGCACTTCGTGTACAAACCGCGTTGGTCGCCAGTTGACGCCTGCGACAGCGTGGTCGCGAAATTGGTGCACCTCTCCGAGATCAGGCATGCTGCGCTCGCTAGCAGGGTTTCCGTGAACACGGGAGCGTGTGTCGTATAATTTTAACGGCGAAGCCTTCCAAGTTCCTACACCAACGCGACGCTCTGCACATGCGCAGTAAGTCAGCTACGAGACTATTTTGCCAGCGCGCGCACCGCGTCACCTGAGCGCACCTTCATCAAAGCCACTCACTCACGACGCGCTGCGCGCGATAGTAAGATAACCACGCCGCAAAAAGTCTGCGCATGCGCATGCGCAGAGCTACGTGTTGGTATTGGTATAGGTGTCGCTCTTATAGCAGTTCAGCACGTGCTGCCGTGTTCACGATAGTCGGGCTCACGACTTTACGTGGTAGGCCTTCAGACTCGCGAATCGTGTACTCGCACGAGAGCACACTGGCTTTCGTTTTCTTTCTTTCTTTTCATTTTTTTCTTTCTTTTGTTGTTTTTGTGCTTGTTCAGAGAAGTTCCCGCTACTGCATGCTCTAACACAGTTCGGCTGACGTAGCATTAAGGAGAGATAATAGGACGCCATTCTTTTTTTTTACTTTTTTTTGTTATCGCGTCCTCCCTTAAGTTTTGGAACATCACGTAAAGCAGTGCAGTTGTCACCACCGGCCACATGGGTCCGGCCACGTCGCGGCGACACAAAAAGATAAACGAGGCTTTTGGTGCAGTTTATTTCATTGCCCCGAGACGGTGATTCTTTATCGTCGGCTCGTCGGATTCATCACCAAAGATTCTTTATCTCCGGTGATCGAAATAAGTGTTTCAAGCAATTTTCGAGGAAACAGGCGGAATACAACTTTTAGTAATGCTCAAGCGATTACTAGCGTCATTGTGAGAACAACTGGCGGAAAAAGCCTGCGCCCGTCACTGTAGCGCCCTGTAACTTTGTCAAAGAGAAAAAGAACGAGAAATAAGAAGGAACATTAATACATAAAACAGTGAAAGCAAGAAACAAGAACTAACAGGGTCCTTACGCATTCGCCGAAGACGACTCGGAGGTGAAAGCCATCTTCTTTTTCTTCTGTGTCTGCGCATTGATCCTCCCCCAGCTTCGCCACCAAAAGCTTTCTGCATCTAACATGGTTTTGCACGGCCTCCATGATCGGGTCACCTATGACCAAGCGGCAGTGTCATGAGATGGTGTAATAGTGACGTCACGGTGACATCATATGCTTTGTCGATCAGTGACGTTATGTGGTCGCGTCACCACGCGATTATGATTTTTTGCATCACTCGTGTTAAAGCCGCCGACGCGGGACGCCGAAGGTCAATTTTCGCGTTTGATGAGGCATCTAAGGCTTTCGCCTTAATAATAATCATCGAAAAGAAAAAAAATCATGCCAGTACTGCGCATTATGCAGGAATCGAAGCTACGACTTTGATAGCGCGCCTTGAAAGGAGCGCCTCACCACGCCCCATTTTTCCTTACGCGTTGGAAATTGCAAGCCATCCGTTTAGGGAAGCGTTTACCGAAAGAATTCCTCAAATTAAATCGTTTCATTTTTGAACAACTCTAAAGAACTTAAAGGGGAACTCCGGTGCATTTTCTACCATATTGAGATAATGCCGTTTTCAGATAGTATTAGCAGTCCTGTAACAACAAAGGTGCTTCATTTTGCTGAGAGACTAGTCAATAATTTTAAATAAGCAATAAACGATGAGTCGAAACCGAAACAGGGAGCTAAACTGCTCCGTGCTGGGTATGCGGTGACGTCACGAAGTACGCTACACGCCGCCACAGCTGGCCAAGGTGTAAACATAGCACACGCGCTTCCTCTATCACGCGAAAAGTAAGCTTTCGATGTCATCCGACGCGGAATCAAGCTGTGCCAGCCCGTCTCAACTTACCAGTGACAAGTTCAGCGATGATTGCAGCTACTATATGAGCGCGGGAGCATCGCCTTTTGATTTCTACCTGCCGGCGCGTGAAGTAGCTCACGTGCCTCGCATCGATCTCCTCATTGCTCAATATTGCGCGTGCTTACTGTAAGACCCGATGTCAATGACGACTGAGACGCTATGCAGCTAACAAAGCCGAACTTTGCTCGCGTCGTCGCCGCCTCATAGAAGAAAGCGCGCGCTGCAACCGTCTGCTGGGCGAGGCGGGGTCGGAAAAAGAGTAGACACGTCACGTCACACACACAGGGTGGCCTGCGTTAACAGGCGTGATTCCGGAATTGGCTACCAATTTTAAAATTCCTTTTCTAAAAGACTAAATGATTTACGGTTGTATAATTTGGCACATATCATCAATGTACCGAAGGGAACATATGTTGAAAGTTTAAGTGAAATCGGTGAATATATAAAAATCCCCGGATTTCCCCTTTAATGTGCCACCTAACAGGGCCTCGGGAGGGGAGCTTCGCTGCCAACGCATGCACTGTCTCCGTTGCCTCGACAAAAGTCCGGCAAGAACCGCGAACCCACAACGTTGGCCTCCGAGATTGGTTTCGGCTGCGCGCGCACCACGAGCCAATCTCGGAGGCCATGTCCCAACTGCCCGAGGTGAGGGTGCGCGTATTGGCTGCATGGTCGCAAATGCAGTCTATACGCAAACAACAAATCATTCAGGCGTAGTCACTAAAACGAAGCAATTAGACAAATGTTTTTGGTATTGCCGGGTAATTAGGAAACGGAGGAAGGGGAATTTTTTCGATGGGCTCCTTGCGCATCACATGTATACGGTCTCGACTGAACCTCAGATCTGATGCACAGCGTCCGATGCTGGTCCTGGGACTATTACTCAGTTTCATAAACTTAGAACAATTTTTCACTTACTGTATCCACGCAATTTCTGCTTGCCAGTGCCGCTTTCTTTGTTGACTGCTGTGATGTGCGCAATCGCAGACGTCCAACATCGTCCGCGACCCGCACATGCATCGGCAATCATGACACACGTCATCGTCAGCAATCGTGTTTAATGTCAGGAAGCATCCAAGGCTTGAAGGTTCGAAGCGAGTGTTTACGTCATCTTCTTCGCCACCTGCTTCCATGTTCGTGGACATTACTTCTCAAGCCAATTACCATAACAGAAAACTGCTTAGTGTCATTCAAAACTCGCGGCTATGTCGCCTAGATGGTTGTTTACTCATACTCCAAGAGTTAACAGCACAGGTCAGTATTAGCGGGTGGTGGTAGGCAAGCAAAGCAAAACAGCGATGGGCAGATCGGGCAGCGCGCCTGCTCAGGCTTCAACTGCTTAAAGTTTTGTAACTAATTTTAGCACGATAGAGTTAAAGAGCTGCTTTCGAAGAAATTCGGGTGTCCATCTCGTTGGATGTGAGCGAAAAACCAGCGTTGTCCGTGACGGAAAATTCGACGTAGATGCAAATGAAGTAATAAAATAACTTCGGCTCCAGTGGCATCGGGGATTCGAACTTGCGACCCCTCACTCCATGGCACGATGTGTTTAGCCGCTCGGCCGCCACGGACACATTAAAAAAAAATATTCAAAGACCGAGCCGGAACCCACATTAATCGGGGTTGTTCTTTATATTCTCGCAACTAATGTTCCCGTTTCATTACCATTCTTTCCTCTTGAAGATGTAAAATGTGTTTTTCTTCCCCCTTATGAAACAATTTGAAATATTTTGCAAACTCCATCTCTTTCTCTCGCCTACATTTTTATATTCGGCAGTGAAGAGGTTAACCAACCGAGCTAATCTGCTAACGCTACGCTTCTATCATTGTGACAGGTTTCCGCTATTCTATGAACAGCTGATAGGAGGCGCATTAAAATGGCTTGCGATAATTATTATGATTTGAAGTCAAGTGAGGGCCTCGGCACTCCGAACATGAACACATTGTTCGGGCATCTTTGGTCCGTAACATCAAGCACCGAAGACGCCCTCACTTCGACCTTTCAAGTAACAGCGAGGCACTTATCGATGCCTAATTATTGAGGATAAGGCGTCAATATCAGAAACTAGAATGCATTCCTCTTGTAGCTGGGCAATAATTAAACAAAAGGAACAGAAAATTTTGTACGATCTCCTCCTATTCAATAAAGCAACGCAAAAATAAATTATTCGTCACGCACTGAAAATGAGGCACAAGAACATTCACAGCAGCTGTTTTATTGAACTGCAGTCAAAACCTCGTTAAGCTCATGCAGCATACACGCGTGAATTGTTAAAGAGGTATACAAAGAATAAAAAAAGCTCAGCAATGCAGAACATTGGCGCTAAGAGCACGGATGTTAAGAATGCGCAGTTTCGTTGCGCGAAACCTCGATTTCGAGCTCCAACTTTGGCCCACGAACGAAATCGTTCTTTTGCAGGATAGCGGAATCTATCGAGTACATACGGCGAAAGTGCAGCACTTGGGTTTCGTCGCCCATACAACGACAGGGATTTTCAACTGAAGACAGTAACAGCTATTGCCCGGTTCACCGTCGAACAATTTAACGCTAACAGAAGGCATCGAGCACTGTCCAGCCGCCAGCGATCCGTGAAAACCGATTCCCACGTAAAGATAGGGGTACTTCATGTCGACATCGAAGGAAAAGTAAGCGTCCCTCGTGTGCAAGACGGTAAGCCGAGCGAAAATCTTCTCCGTAATCGGCAGATCCATGTCGCCGTTCGTTAGGGTCAGGACGTATTTCACGGAGCCTTGCACCTCCCTCCAAGAGCTCGTCGTCGACAGAGGCGTAGTCAAACTCAAGTGACACTTCACGTCCTGTGGCCCGCACTTAGACACGGCATGCTGCGGGTAATCCTGCGAGGACGTTTGCCGCACGGCCTGAAGAAGATCCGGAGGCAGGTCCACGAAGAAGTCCGGCCGGCGACAGGTCTTCGACTTCTCCGGGCTCAGCTGTCGCAGCGACGTCGTGCTGGCCTCTTTCGCCGTCTCGCTTCTCTGGTACCTCGGTTGGCCCGCCATCTTGGGCGATATCGAAGCCGCGACCTGAGCCATATCGGCCTCCGCGGATGCACCCACCTCGCGAGTCAACTCGGCTAACCAGGATTCGTGTTCTATCATTTGTTGGGTGACTTTGTTCATCCTGCTCTGGATTGCTGGCATCAGCTGGTCGCGGTCCGGGTTCACCAGCAGGGCCTTCATTTCTTCTAGAGAGACCCTGAAGTCTCGAACTATCGCCGCCGCGGATTCTAAGGAAGAGTAGCCTGCACCCTTGGAAGAGAGACCGGAAGTGCATCCGGACGCGTAATGCGAGGAGAGGTCCCTGTGCCGGACAGCATCGCCGCATCGGAAGCAGTCGATGATGTGGAAGGCGCATTCCTTATCGTAATGTTGCAGCAGGTCTTCCGTAGATCCAGCAAACCCGCAGCCGTGCGCTTCGTTCCAGCAATAGACCTTCGTATGAAAAGGAAAATACGTGTATTTACACTTTATCCAGTTTGATATTCGTTATCGCTTTGTACGTACAAAAGAAGGGGAATTGTTCATTTCTTTGTCAGACACAAGCAATTTACTCACAGACAGGAGGCATGTAAATCGTAGAGGACACTATTAACAGCAAAGTAGGCAAAGAAAGGAGCTCTGGGTGACGCACACATGCGACGCTTCTGGAGCCTTAACGTCTCATGCCGCGGGTGCAAGTATTCGGAAGCTTAGATTGCGTGCACTAATGTTCCGCCACCTCGGCGCGTCGATTTATGCAGTGGCTCTAGGTGTAGTTTACCAGGCACAAAATGCCTGCGACGGCAGTTTGTGTCTGCCCTAGGCGCAGTTTACCAGAACGAAACAAGAAAAAGAACACGCCAGGCGTGCAGCACACTCAGAGAAAGCCGGAAAAGCGGTGTTTCCAGAGCACGTTGTAAAGTCTCTTGGGGCAACCATAAGTACAGCTGCAAGGCACCAATTATGCAACAAATCAATTTTTGTGGAGAAGGGAATCGTACACAATGCCATTATTCTTCATTCTGCGGAGAAGCGAGGTACCCGCTACATATATGCAAGGCATTATGTGCACTTTCCTGATGCTGTGGCTGAAGATTACGGTTGAGCCCTCTGTAATGGGTGGGTAGCTTTAAACAACCTACTCTTTAGCAGTTGGCCTTCTGCAACACCTGGTTGTTATTTTACTCTTCTACCAAGCTATATTACATCTGTTAATGCGATTCCATGCCTGACATGACGCCTGTATGGGGTATTTCTTATAATTATTTCATGCACCCGCGCCTCTGTGGTAAAATACTCTACTGCCACGCATAGAGCTTGGGTTCGAATCCCACTCAATCCTGGACTTTTTTTTTTCTCACTTCGCGCACTAGCGGACATGGACACCGGCGGCAAACAACTAAACCACCAAATCAGCTGTTGTGATCTCATAACAGCGTTCACCGTAAAATGCCCGGGCGGCCACCGAATAGGACACGCCGCATGTTCAATGCACTTCGGTTCTCACCTTTAAGGCTCTCGCAGTCTTGGCGGTGAAGCCGTGGACGCGACATTCCGCGCGTACGAATGGCTCTCGATCCATGGGACAAAGCCCATCACCGCCACCTTGGCAACTGGCGGTGTGGCACACTTGGCACAGCAAGTGCGAGCACGGCAACTCCAGTATCCGCCTGGCAATCATGCGGCAGAGGTCACACGCACGCAAACTCGGCGACTCGTAGAAAAGCCTCGTCGGTCGCCAGTTGACACCTGCGACGGCGTGGTCCCGAAAAACGGTGCACTCGTCTGAAATCCGCCATGGTGGTGCGAGCCTTGAGACGTGTGTGCTGCGCTGGCGTAAGAACGGCTTTGCTATGTTTTTCGACGAGCTTATCGCTTTTATAGGGTACCTCGCGTGCTTCAGCTGACGTAACCGCAAGAAGAGATAAAGTGCTGATCATTCTTCCTTATCGCGTAAAGCCTTGCACGAGCCTCACGGCCGCATCGTTGTGTATACGATAGTACTACCAGGCCCCGGAAACTGAGCGTCAGTTTCGGTTTCAAGGAACATGCGCGCTCGTAGCGGTTGCCGGCATAGAGTTAATATACTGATTCTAGAGGAAAAGCTGGGCCGCGAGACCGCTAACCACAAGAACGCTGACATCTTGGAACGTTGTCATTCTTGCCATCACAAATCAATCCTAAAGAAGCAGTTGCACAATTAAAAACACCCGGATATTGTTTTGTGTTGTTTTTAATACTTTTACGAAAGAATACGACGGCTATTTATGTAGTTTACTGTGCGTGGAAAGGAGCGTTTGCAGGCTGATTTACTAGATGGCGCCACCATAACAACACCAGCACTCGAGAGTGCGCTTGCGGCCGATTGCGCCGGTTTGCGCGTCGCTTGAAACTTTGTTTGTTTGCGTCGTGTATCTCGTAGTAGTCATAGTGTCCCGTTGAGCGCGTTTGCTGTTGCCACGTGGCACTAGACTTTATGGGACAGCCCTTTTTTCTTACAAGCTGAAAACTTCAGTGCTAACCAGGACGGACGGCAAAGAAGAGATGAGACAAGCACTGAAAGTTATGTACCAACTAGGCGCAAGTTTTTAGTCTTTTTAACGGCGATAAAATTCCGTGTGCCGTGTATTTTTGGTTTTGATTGAAGCTTTCGGGTGACGCCTCACTCACATTCACCGCTGCATGCTTCAATCGACCTTTTTCTGCTTTATGGCTCTCTGCGCTGAAGTACGGCAGCAATGAGCTGAAAAAAGAACGTGGATACACTCTTTCTAAAAAGACAGGGCGTGCAAACACGGACACAAGAAAGAAGTCAGGACACCACAAACGCCAGCTAACAACTGAAGAGACGCACAACGGCTGAAAAGAAAGAAGGCACGAAAACTTATCTGCGCATGCCCATGCAACAGGCGAACCTATCAATCCGGCACGCGTGGCGGTCTACGTTGTGGGGTTGCACACGCAACCCATTGTCTTCAACGCGGCGGCACCTCGGCTTCGCGCTACGTTTGTACGCGCAGTGGCGAGGGGGGTTGCGTGGGAGAGGGCACGTGCCGCTCCGCAGCCCTTCGCGCCCTGCTCCCTGGCCGAAGTCGAGATGCCCCGTTTTCCCTCCTTGCCCTTTTCTGGAGAGACTCCTCTCCAGACCCCAAGAGAGCGCGCGGCTTTCTTGGGGACCGCCTTGTCTTTCGACTCGAGCAGCGGTGACGACCACAGCTTGATCGAGTCGGGAGCCACCCAGACGCCATCACCCCCTGCGCAACGCCCGGTCTATTGTGAGGTAACTTACTGCCTCAGGGCCGGACTGCGAAGCCACGAGAGGTGAGTTGAACCTTATCGCTCTCAATCTCGTGTGCTTCCCATTGTTGTTGTTTTCACGTTGTCGTGCGGAACTTCTCCGCCGCTTCGTTTTACCTTGTATTTTGTTGCGTTGGTGGCGCTTTTGGCACAATAAACTGTGTCAGGCAAAGAACTGTCTCTGTTACCACTGGCCTGAAACCCGCCGCGGTCGCAACTTACGCGAACCGCGGGATAGGGGTCACAGCTCTGACTGTTAGGGCTGCTGCGTAGCACTAGTAGCGAGTAACTACACTCCTCTAGTGCGGTGTGATCCAAAGACGGGCAGTTTCGCACGCGCGGATCTGTTCGTTACAAAGTAACCCCTATATTTGGCGCCCAACGTGGGGCCAGTGGTTAAACAGGACGAGTAGTTTGTGTGAGTGACTGCCACTACACGAACAACCATGGCAGCAGACGAGGCTGACTTACAGCCGCTGTTCACGCTGTCAAGGGTGGCTGCCAACAGGCAACAATTCGAAGCGGCGGTAACTGCTACCGCACAGTCGGACCCTGCGGCGAACATTAGCCAAGGGGATCTGATTTGCTTCGATGAGGGTGGCGCTACACATGAGGCCCTCCCTCCGTTAGATTGTCCGCTCGAAGGCGCGAGGCACATTACGCCGAGCCCTTTGTCCGAGCGTGCGGAGAGCAGGGAGCCACAGCGGCATACCGGCTCAACGCAATCAGCTCCTGTGCCAGACCTTACTGGCCAGAGCGAGTCTCCACAGGTTTTAAGGGATGCCTTGCGCCTGATTGAGACTTTGACGGGTGTCGTGCAGAACACTCTGCTGAGGCCCAGCACAGCTGCGCGACCAAGCGTAAAGGTGGACTTACCCACCTACAGCGGGTATCATGACACGGTCAGCGCCAATGATTACCTTGACCGCATGCTGACTTACCAGCAGGCAACGGGGTTGTCCGATGGCGAGATGCTAGAACGCGTCGTTCCAGTATCACTGACTGAGCAGGCTGCCCGGTGGTTCCGACTTACCGGCCACCGGTCAAGCACGCTGAACGAATTCCGAGCGAGGTTTCGCGACGAATTCCTACCCGCTGATTACCAGCGTCGCATGCTGCGCGAGTTAGAGCGGCGTACTCAGCATCCGGACGATCCTTGCTCGAGTACGTGAGGGCGATGGACGAGCTCTATCGTATTGCTGACCCCTCGGCTCTAAATTGCGAGAAGGTGGAGCGAGTCACGCGACAAGCGCACCCCACTTTCGCAGCATATTTGAGAGGCGGCAAGTTCAGGGATTTGGACGAGCTGGCCTCGGAGGCAAAACGCATACAGGCGGACATACTCGCCTCACGTGCGTACCGACCACCACCCCCAGCGTCGCAGGCACTTGAGCCGCGATGCGCGTGGAACGGAGACAATGTTCGCATCCGTCCACAGGGAAATGGTGCAGTTGCCTTCAGTGACGGGCACTCGAGTAGCGGTTGGGACATATCTGACCGGGCTCTTGACCCGTACACGTACGCCATGCGAGCAGCACACGCTGCCGTGGCCGAGGTACGCAGAATCGGAGTCGACATACCGATCCGAGGACGCTAGAGCGGAGCGCGCCCGGAAGGGAGCATCCGATAGAGAGGAACGGTGGCCAAACGGCGCGAGGCACAGCACGCCAAGCCCGAGCGCGGCCGACCACCCTCTGCTATCGCTGCAACCAGCCGGGGCATTTCGCCCGAGATTGTTGGCAACCCGCAAGCCGAGAGCACGCGCTTTCGGGAAACGAGCGGGGCCGCCGGTGAGCAACACTGCATGGCCGGCGGCAAACAAAGCGGTGCTGAGTGAGACACATGAACTCCTAGCCCCGCTGGCTTGTCGTACTGGACCACCCAACGACACGCCAGTGCCACTTATTGAGCTAACAGTCGCCCGGCGCAGGTTTTTTGCGCTGTTAGACACGGGAGCAAGCGCTTCACTCTTTGGCGACGAAGTGTACGATCATCTCTGTCGGAACGCTATCCGGCTTAGATCGAGTAATGTGACTTTCCGGCTCGCCAGCGGCTCGGCGCAAGCAAGCGCTGCCGCTCGGCTGTGGTGCGGTGGGAGAAACGGGTCAGGCGGCAACGCCTAGCTTACCTCCCCGGCCTGTCGGTTCCTCATTCTTGGTAGAGACTTCCTCGCCAAGACGGGCATTGTTATTGACGTCTGCAACGGAGGATATAGGGAGCGAGCATGTGGCACCCTGAAACCTTTCGTTTCCTTTCAAAAAGCGTCAGAGACAATTACGTTCGATGATGCTTCGCGCGCAGACCGTCCCAACAATTGCCCGAAAAAGTCACTCGTACATGTTTCTGCCGGGTCGACAAACCGACCCGCGGAGAAAGAACGCGCCGGAGGGAACGGCTCCCCTCGCGCGCGTCCCCCATCCCCCTCTGCGGAGGCACTGTGCACTGCAGAGCGGGGTGAAAGGGACCACCCGCTGCTCAATAGCTCAAGCAGTTTGACGGTGGAAGAGAAAGCTCGCCTCTCATCGCTTCTGAATGAATATGACGCCATATTCACAGAACAGCCTGGCTGCACTGCGCTAGTTAGGCACAAAATTGAGACAGGCGATGCTTCTCCTTGGAAATGCAATCCTCGGCCGGTGAGTTTGGCTAAGAGGAAAGCATTAGACAGCGCTCTGGACGAACTGCTCGATACAGGCGTTGTCGAAAGGTCGGAGAGCCCGTGGGGTTTTCCCGTGGTACTGGTACCTAAAAAGGATGGGACGACCCGCCTTTGTGTTGACTACCGTCGCCTGAACGAGGTAACACGCAAGGATGCATATCCGCTTCCTAGCATTCCCTCGATCGTGTCAATGTTGGCGGAGCGAAGTACTTCACTACGCTCGATGCTAGCAGAGGATACTTTCAGGTGGAGGTAGATCCCCGTGACCGAGAGAAGACTGCCTTCACTTGTCACAGGGGCCTTTCCAGTTTACCCGTATGCCATTCGGTCTTGTCGGTGCGCCTGCGACTTACCAGCGCCTGATGGACCGCGTCTTAGGTGATGCAAGGTGGCACTACGCTCTTGCTTACCTGGACGATGTCGTGGTATACTCACGAACCTTTGATGAGCACTTACGCCATCTCAGGGACGTGCTGGAGCGTCTGAGGTCGGCGGGAATAACGCTAAACCCGGCCAAGACTCAGATTGCCGAGACCCGAGTAACGCTACTGGGTTTCACGTTGGATAACGGTCGCCTTCTGCCGTGTGATGACAAGGTTCAGGCATTATTGAACTATCCATCACCGACAGACATAGGTGGACTGAGACGCTTTCTGGGGCTGGTGAACTTTTATCGTCAGTTTATCCCAGATTGCGCTGCACTGCAAGCCCCCTTGACACTTCTGTTGAGGAAAGGTGAGCGGTGGAGATGGGGTCCCGAGCAAGAGGAGGCACTGCGCAACCTCATTAAAGCGCTCGCGGAAACCACTGAATTAAGGCTAGCGGATCTCAGCAAAGATTTTGTGATCCAAACGGACGCCAGCGACCTCGGCCTAGGAGCGGTTTTGCTCCAACAGCACGAAGGTGGCTTGCGGCCGGTAGCTTTTGCTAGCCGCTCCTTGACTCCCGCAGAGAAAAACTATTCAGTGACGGAAAAGGAATGTTTGGCAATCATTTTTGCCCTGAAAAAGTTCGATTACTATATTGATGGAGTTCAATTTGTTATCGAGACTGATCACATGGCACTAACTTGGCTTAGACGCCTAGGGGAGCCGAGCGGCAGACTTGCACGATGGGCACTTTTCCTGCAGCGATACGACTTTACCGTTCGCTACAGGAAAGGAAAGAGCAACGTTGTGGCGGACGCACTTTCGCGCGCGCCCGTTGACTGTGAGAAGAGTAACATTACTACTCAACTCACCTCGCCCGAAGTCGTGCCCGAGAGCGACGTAACTGTTGCGACGCTCGATGTTGTCACGAGGGGTAACATTAATACCCATCCTGACACCTTTGAAACTCAGCCTAAGAGCAGAGTAACTGCTACACTGCTCGACGGCGAGAGTCCTCACGGAAGGGCGGACAACCCACCTTCAATTGAGGAGAGCGTTAACCACTTGGACTGCGTCAGTTCAGTGGGGAACGTGTTCAGCAGGAAGGAGCTATTAGAGGCTCAGCGGGAGGATCCATTTTGCAAAAAGGTGTTTGAGGGGCTCCGGGAGCCCGGCGGCGCGGCCGCGGCGCATGTTGACGCAGCTGGTATTGCTGTTAATGCGCGGCGCTCTGAAACAGCTGGTAATGCTGTGAGCGCGTTGGATTCCTACCTGCTAGACTCTGACGGCACTTTGCTGAGATACATTCCTGCGGAGAAGGATACACATGAGTCCTTCAAAGCGGTGATCCCACGCACGTTGAGAGGAGCACTGTTACGCTACTTTCACGATACGTGCATCGCTGGGCATGCAAGTGGCCCTAAGACTTACCTTAAGTTGTGCCGCTTTGCTACCTGGCCAGGCATGAAACGGGATGTAACGCTACGCCCGCTCATGCAATGTGTGCCAACGCGTGAAGCCGCGTGGTGGACGCCCACCCGGGCTCATGCAGCCGATCCAAAGCCAAACACCATGGCAAATAGTGGCTTGTGACGTCATGGGACCCAAGAACACCGAGAGGAAACCAATTCCTTCTCGTCGTCACAGATCACTTCACTAAGTGGGTGGAACTGTTCCCCCTACGAAGGCTGACGGCACGCATTATCATGGAAAAGCTCATCGAAGTGTTCACGAGATTCGGCTATCCAAAGCAGTTGATTACGGACAATGCGTCCTATTTCACCGCCAAAATTTTGTGGACTCTTGTGCAGCCCTGGGCATTAAGCACAAGAGAACAACCACGTACCACGCCCAGGCAAATCCAACCGAACGTGTAAACCGCAACATCAAGCACATGCTTGTTGCTTTTGCGGGGACGCACAAGGATTGGGACAATTGCGTCCCTGAAATCGGATTTGCTCTGAGGACGACCGTGAACCGCTCGACTGGCTTTACCCCCGCCACTCTCAATTTTGGGAGAGAGCTGCTGAATCCGTAGAACATACTCTACAGGAACGCAGCACGGAACTGGCTGCTTCGTCGGCACGCGCCGATTATGCAGCTGGGCTGCGCGCGAAGGTGACGGAGGCTTTGGGCAAAGCACGACGGAACCTGAGCACTGCTCGTGGGGAGCAGAAAGCGCAGTATGACCGCTCTCATCGGGACGTTCAGTACAAAGTGGGCGACCTGGTGTTGAAGCGCAATCATGTCCTAAGCGATGCCAGTAAGAAATTCTCAGCTTCTCTGGCACCGAAGTGGATAGGACCGTACCGGGTAGGAGAGACTGTCTCTTCTCTCGTGTACAAGCTGACGGACTTAACGCTAAGACCGATCGGCGGACCGGTGCATGTCTGTGATCTCAAACCCTACTATGACAGAGGGAACGAGTGGCCCGAGGGAAACGCTTCCCCGCGCCCGCAGGCAGTGGCATCCGAAGGCACGGCTCGACATACGAGCTCAGTGCGACGTTACAACTTGCGATCTCGGCAGAACTAACTCTGTCCGGTTCGTAGGGGCTTTATTGTGCGGATATCGGATGGGACGCTCCTCTGATATCTAGCATGCAGCCTTCGAGAGCGAGCACGCGCTTGCTTTTTCGGAGAGTAAGAGAGGGGCTAACTTATTGTTCGAGTCGCAGATCACCCATCGGCAGCACTTCAACAACAGCCAAGCCAAAACGACCGTTTTCGCCGGCAGCGCCCAAAGCCGGTACTTTCAACTGTACTTTCAACGCACGCATTCCAGAGCAGGGAGCGGCGACACCAAAGCTACAGTGTTCTACCAAAGCCTACAGCAGCAGCCAGAGTCAAGGCGAAAGAAAAACAGCAAAACAGCTTCCGGTCCCGAATGGCCTCGGTGCAGAAGAATTCGCGTAACCACTGCACAGCCCGGCGAAGAGTTGCAGACCCGGCGACCGAACTACGGAGGGCACCCGCGGTACGAGCGTGGTATCCCGCTGCGTAGAACGGGGGTTGCAGCCGGCCAGCCGCAAGCGTCGGGGAATTTCGACTCCAAACGCCTTAGAAGAAAAGAGGAAGAAAGAACCAAGAGCGGGAGGAGCGGAGGAAAAGGAGGGGAACGATTCTACCCCCACCAGAGGGCAACGACTGATGAGCGCCCAAGCCAACTCTCCTGCGTCGACATGACGCTCTCCTGGCGATGCGACCAACGCAAATCGAGGTGGCCTGCAGTCTGGCGCTGATCAATCCAGCCGTGTGCCCCTTTCAACACCATGGGCCGCAAAACCCGAGCGAGCGAGCGACGCCAGAAGCAAGCCGAGCGACTCCGACCGAGCTGCCTGGGTTCCTGACAATGCAAGTTCCGACAACTGTTCCGACTGTCCCGACGACGCCTGATGGCTGTCCTGACAACTGTCTTCAACTGTCAAGCTGCCCTGCATTATCACTCACCGACACTTCTTCCGGCTCGCCGGGTGACTGCCCCTCAGCGATAACGGTGATCTGCGTCTCCGTGCGGCTCCTCATCGACACGGACTTCGCCGTGTTCCTGGGGAGCCGCTAGCCCCCTCTTAAGCCCCAGGTGATGGCGATCCTCTTTTTGGCTAAAGGGTTCAATTAAGGAGGGGGGGATGTGGGGTTGCACACGCAACCCATTGTCTTCAACGCGGCGGCACCTCGGCTTCGCGCTACGTTTGTACGCGCAGTGGCGAGGGGGGTTGCGTGGGAGAGGGCACGTGCCGCTCCTGCAGCCTTCGCGCCCTGCTCCCTGGCCGAAGTCGAGATGCCCCGTTTTCCTCCTTGCCCTTTTCTGGAGAGACTCCTCTCCAGACCCCAAGAGATGCGCGCGGCTTTCTTGGGGACCGCCTTGTCTTTCGACTCGAGCAGCGGTGACGACCACAGCTTGATCGAGTCGGGAGCCACCCAAACGCCATCACCCCCTGCGCAACGCCCGGTCTATTGTGAGGTAACTTACTGCCTCAGGGCCGGACTGCGAAGCCACGAGAGGTGAGTTGAACCTTATCGCTCTCAATCTCGTGCTTCCCATTTTGTTCTTGTTTTCACGTTGTCGTGCGGAACTTACTCCGCCGCTTCGTTTTTACCTTGTATTTTGTTGCGTTGGTGGCGCTTTTGGCACAATAAACTGTGTCAGGCAAAGAACTTGTCTCTGTTACCACTGGCCTGAAACCCGCTGCGGTCGCAACTACGCGAACCGCGGGATAGGGGTCACAGCTCTGACTGTTAGGGCTGCTGCGTAGCACCTAGTAGCGAGTAACTACACTCCTCTAGTGCGCGGTGTGATCCAAAGACGGGACAGTTTCGCACGCGCGGATCTGTTCGTTACAAAGTAACCCCTATATTTCTACGTGGAAGATAACTGTTAAGGCATTTGATTTCGTCTTTATGCAGTTAATCGACGGTTGCTCACGCATGCGCTACACTATTCTCGATATGCCAGCTTCAATCATCAGGCGTTTCTTCATTTCTGACGTGTGTACAACCACTGCGCATTCACTGAATTTTGGCGTTGTTAGTCGGCGTTTGTGGTGTCCTGACTTCTTTCTTGTGTCCGTGTTTGCACGCCCTGTCTTTTTAGAATGAATACTTATCAACTAGCTCAGCTTTCTGTTATTCTAAACGTGGATACACGTTTCTCGTCATTGCAAGTCGAAGCACCGCGCTATCACTGCCTACGCACTTTGCTTCGAGCCGCGAATCTGCGGAGTGACCCTTATTGTTCCAGCGAACGGAGAAACTTTATTCGTTATGCATTAGTGGTAAGGTGTGCCTAGTAAAAACCATGCGCAAACAAGTGGAAATGTTAACTGTTATCAATCGGGCCAGCTTCACAGACAACGCTACACTAACACACGGCTTCACGAATCAAAACACAGCTGATGTTCCATGAAGAGAGCGTAGATGGCTTAGGTTGGTAGATTAAAACTGTTTACTACCGTCAAATATAGCGAGTGTTTCAGGGTCTGGCAACGTTTGTTTTGTTCCATAAAGGCGGAACCCATGCGGTTATAGGTTTCAATGCATGGGCCCTATGGGGAGCTTTTCCTCTAGAGTCAGTATATTAACTCTATGGTTGCCGGGCATCCTAATATCTGGTTGAACGAAGTGAGGTTGATGTGGATGCTCGCACTTATTGTCTTTCACAAACTTTTGAAATAACGGAATTGAACTGTAAAGAACTCCTCTTTTGTTTATTTGTCTTTCTAATTTCTTATTTTGTTAATCTTAAATCGGGCGAAGCGCGGGAACTGGTTGACTGCCTTTCGTAGCGTTTGCCACCGCTCACCCTTCCCCTCGCTCACCGATATGATCAATTGGATCGCGCTCGCTTATCACGCGTATTATTATTACAAATCGGTCTTTTTTTTCTTACTTAACGCTTGATACTTCGCGTACACTGTTACCTGACGCCACAAACTGCGATACGCAGATAAGCAAACAAACACTTTCATTGCTGAAACAAGGGCTTCGGTTTCTGGGGAATCACAGCTTGCAACTCGACAAATTTTCATCTCCTACATACGTTTCTATTTTTTTTTCTATTTTTTTATTTCATTCTTTTTTGCTGTTTTTGTTAAACGTTGAAAATTTGTCAGACGGCAGCGCATTAAATCTGTCTTGCTCTCAATCATCTTGTGCAGTGCATTGCTCGTTTGTCTGAAGAGACCTCAGCTTGGTTAGGCGTAAACCTTTGGCTTGTCGGCGCTTGACCGGGAAGGAAAAGTAGAGGAGGCTGGTGCACAATCTCGAAAAAAAATGCAGTCACGTCGGTCTATCGTATCAGGTTACACCATGGCTTCGCCGGCTGACCACCTTCTCAGCGTGAATTGGAACCATCATTTCATTATTTTTCAAACGACCCTTTGGGCTTTGTCGCCCAGAGGGTCGTTTACTCATACTCCAAGAATTAACAGCAGAAGTAAGTATTGGCGGATGCTGTGCAGACAAAGCAAAACGACGATGGGCAGATCACGCAGCGCGCGGCTGCTTAGGCGTAACTGTTTAAAGTTTTACAAATACTTTTAGCGCGATAGCGTTAAAGAGCTCGTTTCGCAGAAATTCCGGTGTCCGGGCCGTTGGCTGTGAGCGAAAAATCAGCGTTTTCCGTGAGCGAAAATTCCAGGTAGTTGCAAATGAAGAAATAATAAAATAACTTCAGGTCCAGTGAGATCGGGGATTCGAAACTGCTACCCTTCGCTCCGTGACGCGGTGTGTGTAGCCACTCGGCCACCACGCATACACTCTCTAGCATGCTCTAGCAAGGATGTAGGAGCCGGAGGGCGTCCGCACTTCGGCTTTCCTCGAGGCACGGTTTAGGCGCCCACCGACAAGCGAAGCCAGGCTAGTGATTCGGAAAGCGATACTAACACGGTACGATTACGCTATCGCGTCCTACTCTTTAAAGCGAAGCTCAAGCGTCCTCCAAGTTTTTTTTTTTTTTCGCGTACAAAGTTCTGTGACCAAAAGTTACGGAGTTGGTGTTTGAAATTATTTTAAAAAATATTTAAAGACTGGAAGCCAGAATCCACATTAATCGAGGCGTTCCTGCCATTTTTAGAACTAATGTTCCCGTTTGTTTACAATTCTTACAATTTGAAAATGAAATATTTGTCGCAATATTTTTCTTCGCGCTACTGCAACTTTTTTGAAATATTATTTTGCAAACCGTATCTCTTTTTCTCGTCTACATTTTTTTTTCAGTAGTGAAGAGGTTAACCAATGGGGAAGGCCGAGCTAATCTGATAACACTGCACTGCTATCATTGTGTGATGTTTCCGTTTCTGCATAGACTGCTGATATGAGGCGCAATAAATATGGCTTCCGATAATTATGATTTGGAGTCAAGTGAAGGTCTCGGCACACCGCACATGAACATATTGTTCGGTCATCTTTGGTCTAGAGCATCAAGCACGGAAGACTCCCTCACTTCGACCTTTCACGTAACGGCGAGGCACTTATCGATGACTAACTATTGAGGATAAGGCGTCACTATTTTTTGTTGTGGTTGAACGCCCCAAAACCATGATTTGATTATGAGAGAGGCCGTAGAGGAGGGCTCAGGAAATTTCGCCCACCTGGGTTTCGTTACCGTGCACCTAAATCTAAGTCCAAGCGCCTCTAGCATTGTCGCCTCCATCGAAAATACGGCCTCCACGACCGGGATTGAGGCGTCAATATCAGAAATCATAAGTCCATTCCTCTTGTAGCCTCTCGTAAACAAAAGGAACAGAAAATTTTGTACGATCTCCTCCTATTCAATAAAGCAACGCAAAAATAAATTATTCGTCACGCACTGAAAATGAGGCACAAGAACATTCACAGCAGCCGTTTTATTGAACTGCAGTCAAAACCTCGGTAAGCTCATTAAGCATACACGCGTCAAGTGTTAAAGAGGCATACAAAGAATAAAAAGGCTCAGTAATGCAGAACATTGGCGCTAGGAGCTCGGATGTTACGGACGCGCAGGTTCGTCGCGCAAAACCTCGATTTCGAGCTCCAACTTTGGCCCACGACCCAAATCGTTCTTTCGCAGGATACCGGAATCTAGCCTGTAGAGACGGCGAAAGTGCAGCAGTTGGTTTTCGTCGCCCATGCAACGACAGCGTTCCTGAACTGAAGTCAGATAACAGCTATTGCCCAGTTCACCGTCGAACAATTTAACCCTAGGAGGAGGCATCGAGCACTGTCGACCCGCCAGCGATCCGTGAAACCCCATCCAAAAGTGAAGGTAGGGGTACTTCATGTCGACTTCGAAGGTAAAGTAAGCGTCCCTCGTGTGCAAGACGGTGAGCCGAGCGCAAATATTCTCCGTAATCGGCAGATCCATGTCGCCGTTCGTTAGGGTCAGGACGTATTTCACGGAGCCTTGCACATCCCTCCAAGAGCGCGTCGTCGACAGAGGCGTGGTCAAATTCAAGTGACACTTCACGTCCCGTGGCCCGCACTTAGACACGGCATGCTGCGGGTAATCCTGCGAGGACGTTTGCCGCATGCCCTGCAGAAGATCCGGAGGCAGGTTCACGAAGAAGTACGGCCAGCGACAGGTCTTCGACTTCTGCAGGCGTAGCTGTCGCGGCGACGTCGTGCTGGCCTCCTCCGCCGTCTCGCTTCTCGGGTACCTCGGCTGGCCCGCCATCTTGGACGAAATCGAAGCCGCGACCTGAGCCATATCGGCCCCCGCGGATGCACCCACCTCGCGAGTGAACTCGGCTAACCAGGATTGGTGTTCCCTCATTTGTTGGGCGAGTTCGTTCATCCTGCTCTGGATTGCTGGCATCAGCTGATCGCGGTCCGGGTTCACCAGCTGGGCCTTCATTTCTTCCAGAGAGGCCCTGGCGCCTCGAACTATCGCCGTCGCGGATTTTAAGGAAGCATAGCCTGCACCCTCGGAAGAGAGACCGGAAGGGCATCCGGACGCATAATGCGAGGAGAGGTCCCTGTGCCGGACAGCATCACCGCATCGGAAGCAGTCGATGATGTGGAAGGCGCATTCCTTCTCGTAATGCTGCAGCATGTCTTCCGTAGCTCCAGCAAACCTGCAGCCGTGCGGTTCGTTCCAGCAATATACCTTCACATGAAAAGGAAAATAAATGTATTTACACTTTATCAAGTTGATATTCGTTATCAAGTGCGGGCAGTATCGAAGATACATGTATTTAGATACTATCTTAGATACTCTATGGTTATCTTGTATCTGTATCGCGATACGTCGAAATTCAAGTATCTGTATCTTATTCCGATAACATTCGATAATGTATCGTGTATCTTAAGATACAAGATACTTTATCGCAACACAACCGTGCGAAACAAAATCGTGGCCAAGCTCCGCCTTCTCAAGCTGGTACTGGTGCCCCTCGCCGCTGAATAAGTCTAAGGGCAGTAACGTTATTTTATTTTTACGCCAGAAATCATCCAGTGAGGGTAAAAGATCAGGAAGACAAGCAGGGACGTCTATTCCTGCCCAACGTACACTTTTGTTTTCGATTTACTTTCCCTTAGTTGCGCCAATGCCGCGACACTTGCTCTTAGCCACTGTCGTGTGCGTACTCCACAGGTGCGGCGTTATCGCGCAAATTTTGATGAGTTACAGTGGTTATTGAAGATTCGCTTGGCGTCTTGCTCGTAACAAAAATGTATGCGTGCAAGAATGGGGTTGCCTTGCGTCGCATGGGTTTTACATATCAGCGATTTGAAGGATTTGTGGATGTAACTGGATGGCATGGACTTAGTTAATTATATGAAATAAGATTCTAAACAACTTAGCACCACGGTACTGATGCTAGACCTAATAGAGCAAGCGGTTACCAAAGAAAATATATTGGGACCGTATTTTTCACTTCCACTACATTTATTCAAAGAATTTATGAAATAATAACTGATCATTAGCACAAGTGCTTCTAGCTGTCATTGCATCACATCATTACTAGGTCTTGCACTGTTTCCCGGTTGGTCACCGCAGTATGTCTTTTGTAACGCACTCCCAAAATAGGATTTCTGCTTTACTTCTAACTGCTTTATTTTACTACTGTTTACAATTTACATGGCCCAAGGCGATTTTGAAAACAAAATATATTAGTTATGTGGCGTGCCTTGAGTACACAATACAAATATCTGCTTACCGCTTAAGAAAATGGCGACGCGAAATTGAGTTTGCTTAATAATGGAAATCATTAGAAGCCATCGTAAAGATGTTAGGAAGGGGATGTGAGAAACGCGGTTACCGAATGCTCGTTTTTACTCATGAGCGTCCCAACGAGGCCGCTTCAGGCAATTTTCCATAGACACTTAATTTATTGTCTAACAGGTAAGTTGACAATACTCATGTATCATAGCTATTGGACGAAGGGTGTATTGTGTTCTGACTCATCAATGTGAATGTTTGATACGGAACCACCTCTTATTTACTTATATTGTTTTCCTGCTTAGGCGTTTAAATTTTCGCATTATAACCGCCACGTAATGGGAGCTATAAGCGGCAATACGCGAATAGCGGCGGGGTCTGCGACGCTTTGTGGAACTGTACAATAACGTACTGAGAATATCTGTGTTGCACATGTCTCTTTGAAGAAAAATTGCTAAAAAGATTGCACGTTAGTGAGTATATCAACAAAGAATCCTTACGCCAGCAGCTAAGTAGGACATGGAAATTCATTGCCAGTTTACGTCATCTATCTACACAAGGGGTCTCAAACTCAACTTATAGCCGGCGGGCCGTAGTCGCGAAATTAGCTCCAAGGCGGGACAGTGAAGAAGGATGGTGGGAATGGAGAGAGCTTGAACAAATGACGTTGCCATTTGAAAGGAAAGCCTTTCCCTATTATCATATATAGGTCATTTCTGAAGGGGATTGGAGTCAGGATTCGAGAAACATCGATAGACGACGTACAGTACACAACGAGTGCAATCTACGTGGATTGAAACATAGAGTTTTTGTTCCACGGTTATGTTCGCACATGGGGACCACATGTTCTCACGAAAGAAATGCTTGAGACCAGTCAGTCTGTATAGCTCACGAACATACTTATTTAGAAAATAAAAACAAAGGGATGGAGGCGGTCATGTGTGCCGGCCGGGCCGCCAGCGAAGGGTCGCAAACCCCGCATACACATTCGCCCCCCCCTCCACCCCCCCCCCCCCCCCGAGAAAAAAAAAGTCCGATACCAGCGTTGTTGTGTGTACACTGCCGGATATACGGGCATGGTGCAAACTGTCTTTTACGGAGAAGGTAAAAGTCCACACCGGTATTTGCTTCGTAGTGCGAAGGCTTCTTATTGAGTTATTGTGATTATATGGCAACCCGCTACAGCTGGTCGACAAGCTAAAAGCAGCGACTCCCATCAATTAAAAAAATGACAAGCAAGACCGCTGTCAGCGAAGTGTATAAAGAGTTGTCCTGTGAAGAAGCTCAAATAAGCCCCAATAAGTACTTTGGAAGGAAACTAATGTACTTTGAGCAAGCAGGCCAAAACTTTTGAGATACTAAGAGACATTTCATTCAAGTAAACAAAATAGGTCACAGTTAAGAAATTTCCAAGCAGACATTTTTGTGTATAGATGTTTGCTGCTACATTATATGGATCTATAATATTAAATTTGAGAATGTATCGAAGTATCTTAAGATACAATTGGCAAGTATCGTATCGGATACAATTATTGCGACAGTATCTTGTATCTGTATCTCCAATACTTCTCGCCTGAGTATCTTGTATCGTATCGCGATACAATTTCAAAGTATCTTTGCCCAGCCCTGGTTATCACTCTGTACGTACGAAAGAAGGGGAATCGTTCGTTTCTTTGTCAGACACAGCCAATGTACTAAAG
This sequence comes from Rhipicephalus sanguineus, assembly GCF_013339695.2. NCBI lineage: Eukaryota > Metazoa > Arthropoda > Arachnida > Ixodida > Ixodidae > Rhipicephalus > Rhipicephalus sanguineus. The sequence goes on from NW_023614543.1 coordinate 53,829, forward strand.
ACAATGAAGGCATGGAAATCGTAGGGGACACTAATAACAGCGAAGTAGGCAACGAAAGCAGCTCTGAGTGACGCACACATGTGACGCTCCTGGAGCCTTAACGTCTCACGCCGCCAGTGCAAGTATTCGGAAGCTTAGATTACGTGCACCAATTTCCCGCCACTTCGGCGCGTCGATCTATGCAGTGGCCCTAGGTGCAATTTAGGAGACACAAAACGACCACGACGGCGTGGTAGCGAAATCGGTGCACCCTTCCCAGATCCGGCAGACACAAAACGCCTGTGACGGCGTTTTTTGTCTGCCCTAGGTGCAGTTTACCAGAACGAAACAAGAGAAAGAACACGCTAGGCCCACGTGGAACGTGCAGCACACTCAGAGAAAGCCGGAAAAGCGCTGTTTCCAGAGCACGTTGTAAAGTCTCTTGGGGCGACCGCAAGTACAGCGGCAAGGCACCCGTTACGCAACAAATCAATATTTGCGGAGTAGGGAATCATACACAGTGTCATTATTGGTCATTCTGCGAAGAAGCGAGGTACCCGCTACAAATCTGTAAGGCATTATGTGCACTTTGTTGATTTTGTGGCTGAAGATTACGTTTGAGCCATCTGTAATAGGTGGGTAGCTTTAAACAACCTTCCCTTTAGCAATTGGCGGTGTGCAACACCTGGTTGTTATTTTACTCTTCTACGAAGCTATATTACATCTGTTAATGCGATTCGATGCCTGACATGACGCCTGTATTTGGTCTTTTTTAGAATTAATTTATGTACCCGCGCCTCTGTGGTAGAATACTCTACTGCCATGCATAGGGCTCGGTTTTGAATCCCACTCTATCCTGGACATTCTTTTTTTTCTCATTTCGCGCGATAGCGATCATGACTACCGGCGGCGAACAACTAAGCCACCAAAATCAGCTGTTGTGATCTCATAACAGCGTTCACTGTAAAATGCCCGGGCGGCCACCGAATAGCACAGCACGCATGTGCAATGCACTTCTGCTCTCACCTTCAAGTCTCTTGCTGTCTCGTCGGTGAAGCCGTGGACGCTACATTTCGCGCTTACGAATGGCTCTCGATCCATGGGACAAATTCCATCACCGCCACCTTGGCAACTGGCGCGTGGCACGCTTGGCACAGCAAGTGCGAGCAAGGCAACTCCAGTACGCGCCCGGCAATCATGCGGCAGAGGTCACACGCACGCAAACTCGGCGACTCGTAGAAAAGCCTCGTCGGTCGCCAGTTGACACCTGCGACGGTGTGGTCTCGAAAACGGTGCACTCGTCTGAGATCCGCCATGGTGGTGTGAATCTTGAGACGTGAGTAGTGCGCTGGCGTAAGAACGCACTCGCTAGGTTTTTCGACAAGCTGATCGCTTTTATAGGCAACCTCACGTGCTTCAGCTGACGTAACCGCAAGAAGAGATAAACTGCTGATCATTCTTCGTTATCGCGTAAATCCTTGCACCATCCTCACGGCCGCATCGTTACGTATGCCATAGTACTACCATGCCCCGGAAACTGAGCGCCAGTTTCGGTTTCAAGGAACATGCGCACTCGTAGCGCATGCCGGATGGTTGACGGGCATCCTAAGATATGGTTGAACGAAGTGAGGTTGGTGTGGATGCTCGAACTTATTGTCTTTCACGAGCTCTTACAAATAACGAAATTTGATTGAACTGTAAAGAACTCCTCTTTTGTTTATTTCTCTTTCTAATTTCTTATTTTGTTATTCTTAAATCGGGCGAAGCGCGGGAACTGGTTGACTTGCGTTCGTAGCGCATGCCTCCGCTCACCCTTCCACTCGCTCACCGATATGATAAGTTGGATCGCGCTCGCTTATCACGCTCGGCTGGCGTGCCAAGTATGAATACTGGAAGTATAAGGCATTTGATGTGACGTGCGCGTTACCGAAGCAGCAGTGAATCACGTCGAGCAGATCAACCGTTACAAAAATATCTTCGGATTGAGTGAGATTGGGGATTCGAAACTCACCATTCGCTCCGTGACGCGGTGTGTGTAGCCACTCGGCCACCACGCATACACCCTCGGCATGCTCTAGCAAGGATGTAGGAGCCGGAGGGCGTCCGCACTTCGGCTTTCCTTGAGGCACGGTTTAGGTTATCCACTGACAAGCGAAGCCAGGCTAGCGATTAGGAAGGCGATACAAACACGGTACGATTACGCTATCGCGTCCTACTCTTTAAAGCAAAGCTCAAGCGTTCTCCACGTTTGGTTTTTTTTTTTTTGCGCGCAAAGTTGTGTGAAGAAAAGTTACGGTGTTGGTGTTTGAAATCATTTAAAAAATATTTAAAGACTGGAAGCCAGAACCCACAATAATCGAGGTGTTCCTGCCATTTTTACAGCTAGTGTTCCCGTTTCTTTACAGTTCTTACAATTAGAAAATGAACTCTTCGTCGCTATGTATTTCTTCGCGCTTCTCAAATTTTTGAAATAATACTTTGCAAACCACATCTCTTTTTCTCGCCAACATTTTTTTTCGGTAGTGAAGGGGTTAACCAATGAGGCAGGCCGAACTAATCTGATAACACTGCACTGCCATCACTGTGTGACGTTTCCGCTTCTGAATAGACTGCTGATAGGAGGCGCAATAAAATGGCTTGAGATAATTATTACCATTTGGAGTCAAGTGAAGGTCTTGGCACTGCTCACATGAGCACATTGTTCGGTCATCTTTGGTCTAGAGCCCCATCAAGCACGGAAGACGCCCTCGCTTCGACCTTTCAAGTAACGGCGAGGCACTTTCGATGACCAACTATTGAGGATGAGGCGTCACTTTTTTTTGTTGGGGTTTAACGCCCCAAAACCATGATTTGATTATGAGAGATGTGGTAGTGGAGGGCTCCGTAAATTTTTGACCACCTGCGGTTCTTTAACGTGCACTTAAATCTAAGCCTCTAGCATTTTCGCCTCCATCGAAAATACGGCCGCCGCGACCGGGATTGAGGCGTCACTGTCAGAAACTATAAGTGCATTCATCTTGTAGCCTCTTGTAAAGAAAAGGAACACATATCTTCGTAACTATCTCCTCTTATTCAGTAAAGCAACACAAAAATAAATTATTTGTCACGCACTAAAAACGAGGCACAAGATACTTTCACAGCAGTGTTTTATTGAACTGCAGTCAAAACCTCGTTAAGCTCATGCAGCATGCACGCGTGAAGTGTTAAAGAGACATACAAAGAATAAAAAAGCTCAGCAATGCACTACATTGGCGCTAGGAGCTCCGATGTGGCGAATGCGCAGTTTCTTTGCGCGAAACCTCGATTTCGAGCTCCAGCTTTCGCCCACGAACGAAATCGTTCTTTTGCAGGCAATCGGCATCTATCGAGTAGACACGGCGAAAGTGCAGCAACCGGTAATCGTCGCCCTTACAACGACAGGGTTCTTGAAGTGAAGACAGATAACGGCTCTTACCCGGTTCACCGTCCAACAGTTTAACCCTAAAAGAAGGCATCGAGCACTGGGGACCCGCCAGCAACCCGTGAAACCCGATTCGCACGAAAAGAAAGAGGTAGTTCTTGTCGACTTCGACGGTAAAGTAAGCGTCCCTAGTGTGCAAGACGGTGACCTGAGCGAAAATTGTGCTCTTTTCCATCGCCGGCACATCCATGTCGCAGTTCTTCAGGGTCAGGACGTATTTCACGGAGCCTTCCACTTCCCTCCATGTGCGCGTCGTCGACAGAGGCGCGGTTAAATACAAGTGACACTTCACGTCCCGTGGCCCGCAGTTAGAGACGACATGCTGCGGATAATCCTGCGAGGAAGTTAGCCGCATGGCCTGCAGAACACCGAGAGGCAGGTTCGCGAATAAGTACGGCTGGCGACAGGTCTTCGACTTCTCCGGGCGTAGCAGTTGCAGCGACGTCGTGCTGACCTGCTCCGCCGTCTCGCTGCTCTGATACCTCGGCTGGCCCGCCATCTTGGACGAAATCGAAGCCGCCACCTGAGCCATCTCGGCCTCCGTGGATTCATCCACCTCGCGAGTGAACTCGGCTAACCGGAATTCGTGTTCTCTCATTTGTTGGGTGAGTTCGTTCATCCTGCTCGGGATTGATGACATCAGCTGGTCGCGGTCCGGGTTCACCAACTGGGCCATCATTTCTTCCAGAGAGGCCCTCACGTCTCGAACTATCGCCGCCGTGGATTCTAAGGAAGCGTCGCCTGCACCCTTGGAAGAGAGACCGGAAGTGCATCCAGACGCGTAATGCGATGAGAGGTCGCTGTGCCGGACACCATCGCCGCACCGGAAGCAGTCGATGATGTGGAAGGCGCATTCCTTTTCGTAATGTTGCAACATGTCTTCCGTGGCTCCAACAAACCCGCATCCGTGCTGTTCGTTCCAGCAATAGACCTTGATATGAAAATAAAAATAAAAGTACGTGCAATTTATCCAGTTGATATTCGCTATCGCTTTGCACATACGAAAAAGGGAATTGTTCGTTTCTTTGTTAGACACAACCAATGTACTAACAGAGCAGTAAGGCATGGAAAGCGTACGGAACAATATTAACAGCGAAGTAGGTAAGAAAAGCAGCTCGGGATGACGTACACATGTGACGCTTCTGGAGCCCTAACGTCTCGCACCGCGGGTGCAAGTATTCAGAAGCTTAGATTACGTGAACTATTTTCCCACCACATCGGCGCGTCGATTCATACAGCTGCCCTGGGTGCAGTTTAACACACACAGCTACAACGAAAAAAAAAAACCAGACCTTGCGTGGAACATCCAGCATATATCATAGAGAAAGCTGATTAAGCGGTCTTTCTAGATCCCGTGGAAAATTTTCTTAAGGCAACTACAAGTTAAGGTACCCATTACGCCCCGAATCAATTTTCGCGGAGTAGGCAATCATCCACAACGCCATTATATGTCATTCTGCAAAGAAGCGAGGTACCCGCTACATATCTGTAAGGCGTTATGTGCACTTTGTTGACGCTGTGGCTGAAGACGAAAAATATTGGTTGAGTCATCTGTAATGGCTAGGAAGCTTTAAACCACCCACTCTCTACGCAATTCGCGTTGTGCATCACCTGGTTGTTATTCTAGTCTTCTACCAAGCTATATTACATATTATACATGTGGTAGAATACTCGACTGCCACGCAGAGGGCTTGGGATCAAATCCCGCTTGATCATGGACATTTTATTTTCTCATTTCGCGCGATAGCGACCCTGGACACCGGCGGCGAACAACTATGCCACCAAAATCGTCTGTTGTGATCTCATGACAGCGTTCGCTGTGAAATGCTCGGGCGGCCACCGAAGCGAACACCCCGCATGTACAATGCACTCGGTTCACTTTAAGGCACTCGCTTTCCTGGCGGGGAAGTCGTGGCCGCTACATTCTGCGCCTACGAATGGCTCTCGATCCATGGGACACAGTCCATCACTGCCACCTTGGCAACTGGCGGCGTGGCACGCTTGGCACAGGACGTGCGAGCACGGCAACACCAGTATCCGCTTAGCAATCATGCGGCAGAGGTCACACACACGGAAACTCGGCAACTCGTCGAAAAGCCTCGTCGGTCGCCAGTTGATGCCTGCGACGGTGTGGTCCCGAAAACGGTGCACTCGTCTGAGATCCGCCATTGTGGTGTGAGCCTTCAGACGCTTATACTGCGAGTACTGCGTTGGCGTTACAACGTACTTGCCATGTTTTTCGACGAGCTTATCGCTTTTATAGGGCACCTCGTGTGCTTCAGCTTACGTAACCGCAAGAGGAGATAAACTGCTGATCATTCTTTGCTTATCGCGTAAACCCTTGCACCAACCTCACGGCCGCACCATTTATCAGCAATGATCGTAATTATTAGCAATGATCGAATTTTTGCATTCATATGACGAATATGACGAGTAAATGCTCTCTTCAGAAGACGCATCTGATCTTGAGAGACAGCATTAGTGCTCACATGCTGCGGCAAAATAAGGTGCCCTGGAAGTTCCATAAAAGGCGTGGAAGTGCTTTTATGTGTTCCCACGTGCTAAATTGTGTTGTTGATACATTTTAAGGAAACACTGGCATAAATGCTTTCGAAATAAAAAAGCAGGCCACGCTAGCGCCGGAATCGACCCGTTCGTTGCGACGCTGGTTGCAGGATCGGCACGCCCTTTAGTAGGAGGCGCACCGAACTGCACAGAACCATTACACTGAGCGAAGCGACATTGCTAATGCACTTAATAGCGATTTCCCTTCCACTCAAATTGCTCAACACACACTATACGTTACCCATATATCGCATTACCGTAATTTTCAAATTTTTAAGATCCTAGTATTTGAGCAGAAGTTAATTCTATTATAGCATCACTTAACTACAACCGGACCAGGTTCACATTCCATAGACCCTTCAAGAATAAAGCCCGTAAATGATAAGAAATCGGAAGCTCATGTTGATATGATCGATCACGTGCTAAATTGTATGTTTCCAACCCCACCCCCCGAAAAACGGACAGGTAACTCCCCTTTTTGAGAAAGGCGATCGCAGATGTAATAATAATTAACGCCCAATTTGTGTTCTTCCCTTCTTTAGCAACGTAATCGAAAATTTCCTACAGAAGCGCCTAAAGTCCTGTTTTATTAAGTTCGATTTGATCTTTCAACATCTGCTTCGCTTCCGTTCAAAGTTGTCGAATGAAATCGCAGCACGGAGCATCGCTTACAAAATTATAATATCTGGGGTTTAACGTCCCAAAACCAAGATATGATTATGAGAGACGCCGTAGTGGAGGGCTCCGGAAATTTCGACCACCTGGGGTTCTTTAACGTGCACCTAAATCTAGGTACACAGGCCTCAAACATTGTCGCCTCCATCGAAAATGCAGCCGCCGCGGCCGGGATTCGATCCCGCGACCTTCGGGTCAGCAGTCGAGCGCCATAACCACTAGACCACCGTGGCGGGGCTATCGCTTACAAAATTAAACTAGTTTTTAAATTCAGCTTTTGCCGCAGTCTTCGTTGACCTAGCTAAGGCATTTAACAGCATTAATTAATGTGGTCATTCGATTTCATCAGTCCATGCCTCGGAGAATTACTGTTCCTGCTTTGAGCCTCTATCAAAAGTTACGTAAATACAGGTCACAAGTTGCCGAATGATACCGTCTCCACTTCCATGCTTTCTAGGGAAGGAGTACGTCAGGGATTGCCTGCTCTTTTTTATAGACACAGTCCTATCAGTTCACTTTATAGAGTGCTTACTATATGATACAACCACGTATTCTTGGTTGCATCCTGCAGTTAAGCACTCAATTATTCATCTGTTAGAAACATCAGCGTTTTTGAAGAAAAGGTCAAAGCTGCTTTGCAGAATGTCAGAGTTGTTTAGTGCTAGAACTTCCTGCTCATTAACCCGCCACTGACTACATATGTAATATTTCTATCGCAATTATTAAATGCGATTCCAGTGGTGTTACAATAGTACGAGAATGCCGGTTACAAGAGCATCGAGGCAGTGTTGCCTCGATGAATTTCCGAAAGGCTGGCTTCGGCGACATTTTTTGTTCAACAATTTGTCACCACTTTACGCATTCATGTACTTCTGTGTAACTTAGGATCGCAAGCATTTCGCACGTCGTCCTCGCGTAAAAAAAAAGAAAAAGAAAGAAAGCATATTCCACTTTGCCATCGTTATGTCTGACATACTCTGATTCCATGGAGTATGGATATGGAATCCATACTTCATTCAGGTATGCGCACCGTCACATCCCAAAAGGATGGTTAACGCGCGATTCCTTTCGTCTCCCGACATGAAATATCAGTACATATAGGCCAGAATTGACTTGAATATCTGGGGTTTTGCGTGTAAAAACCACTATATGATTATAAGGCACGCCGTAGCGGAGGGTTCGAGAAATTTCGACCGTCTGGTGCTGTTTAACGTGCACTGACATCGCACAGTACACGGGCCTCTAGCATTTCGCCTCCATCAAAATGCGACCGCCGTGGGCCGGGATCGAACCCGCGGCCTTCGCATCAGCTGCCGCGCACCGGACAGTGTAAAGATCATGCTCTTATGATTAAACCATAAAGACAGAAAGAGAGAGAGAGAGAGAGCTCTCTATCGAAAACTGGAGTGGTTCGCGGGTGTATATTGACTAAATTGCCACTGTTTAGGAAATGGCGTACGTATGGTGCTCATTACCTTCCCTCCTCTCTTTTTCATCTCTCTATTTCCCTTTGCCCATTCCACCAGCGTAAGTTGGCCAATCGGACATGTTTCTGGTTAAATTCTCAGAACATTGATGCGCGCGCACCAGTGCAATTTTTGGTGGAATATATGAAATATTACAGAATTTAAATCTGATAAAATTATATTCGCGTTATTGTTCACCGGTATCGTTGGACACAATATTCTTGTATTCTTCGTTTTGGCAGGGAATTCTTTGTGAAAACCTCATTGTTGCAGTTTCACTGCGGTACTTACGAGAATTCCCAAGTGACATGATCGGCTATGCCAACATTTTAGTGAACTGCTATGTTTCGTGTGGACATTTCAATCGTGTGAATACTCGTGTTTTGTCAGCTTTTGCGCTGAGTGGACAGAGTACTCCATTGAAGAATTTGGACTAAGCGCGCGAGTGCTGTACTATGTGCCGTTGTATAGCCTTGTATTTATTTTCTACTTCGCGACGACAACCATTGTGCGACAGAAGAGGAGTAGCCGGCTCCACGCATTGACACCAACCTCTCCTTATATACATTTAATAAAAAAAGAAACCTAACTCCTCAGGATCCAATAAAGTTCGTTGTCTGTCTGTCTGTCCCTGCCTTCTGTATAAAGCATGGGCAAAAAATGCAGGTCTTCCACCGCTATCATACGTGATGAAGGTGAGAGCATTGGAATTATTCATTATATAACGTGTGTGTTTGTGCGTGCGTGCGCGCGCGCACGTCTGTGTGTGTCTTTTCTAGAGCTTGCAATATGCACCTTCTAAGTGTGATGTTTGCGTTACTTAATGCAGAGTCAATATGAGTCCACGTGAATCGAAATTTAAAAGAGCTTGTAAATACGTTTTAATGTCATAAGCGAAGGCAAACACTCCAAATGTGAGAACACTGACCGAGCGTTTTGGAGGCAACATGACGGACGAATCGTCACTTTTAGATGCGACAAAATGAAAATTCCCAGTCACATGGCGTATCAACAACAAAGGAACAGACAACAGTTTTTAACCATATGATAAGTGTAGCAAAATTCAACAACTGTCTCACTAACAAGCATTGTTATGAGAAAGAATTTTCTCTGGAAAGGAGGGTATACCGGCGTACTGCGCTCTCAGCTACGTCGAGCATTAGAAGCTCCCGCCGGTGGGTTTTCTGCATGCGAGAACTCGAGTCTCAACTCCATGTGCCCGTCTTGAAGAAAACCGCCCGCCTGAAGAGAATCGGATTCTGTCCAGAACGCACGGTGAAAGTGTGCCCACGACCCTCCGTTGTGCATACACTCGCAAGAACTGTCAATGGAAGGGAGTTCACGAACCCTCCATTGTTTCTTGTTCAATGCCATGAAGCGGAAATGGGGCGGCAAACAATGGGAGCCAGCTAGCAACCCGTAAAACGCAATCTCCACCCTGATACGATGAGCGTGCCCGACGTAGCTCTTCCAGATGGCGACCGTAAAGTATGTGTCCCTCATGTGCAACAAAACAATCTCAGCAAACTTTTTCGACCTTTCCGGACACGCAATGATTTCGTCGCAGTTTTCGACGCTCAGTACGTAATTCACGTTGGCGTAGGCCTGGGTCCACGCTAGTATGGAAGGCAAGGAACTGGTCAGATTGCGAACGTCGACGCTCCTCGAAGTGCAACGAACAGCTACTCGGCGCGGACACTGCTCCGAAGTTGGCAGTGAGTGTTCCGGGCCACCCAGTGACATGTTCGCGAATTGTTCCAACTTTCGAAGTATCAGCATCTTCTCTGAGCCCAACGGAAGAGGCGCCGAGGCGTCGGCTTCGTCGGCCACCAAATCTCGCAAAGAAGTGAGCTCCGGCGACAAGGTGCACGAAATACTGGCCGCGCCACGAGCCATCTCCGCCATTACTGATGCTCCGACATCGCGGATGACATCAGCTAACCTAGACTCTTGGTTCCTGACCTGTTCCGTCAGCTCATTCATTTGGCTCTGAACCACGGGCAGAAGCTGGTCATGGCTCGGGTCCCTCAACAGCGCCTTCAGCTCTTCCAGAGAAGAGTTGACGTCTTGTAGCGTCAGCGCTGTAGACTCCGCGGACATGTTCTCTGAGCGTGTCGAAGAAACACCGGCACCGCATCCGGCAACGTAGTGCGCTGGCAGGTCCCTGTGCAGGACCCCCTCGCCGCATCGCAAACATTCCACTGAATGGAATGTGCATGCGTTCTCGTAGTGTTCCAGCGTATCTCGCACAGTGCCCTGAAACTGGCAACCGTGTGATTCGTTCCAGCAGTGAACCTTCAAAGAAAAAAGATAAAATGCGATATCGTTATGCGCAATAATAATAATAATAATAATAATAATGATAATAATAATAATAATAATATTAATAAGAATAATAATAACAGCTGGGTTATTACGCGCCAAAACCACGATATGATTATGAGGCACGCCGTAACTGAGGGCTCTGGAAATATCGACCGTCTGGTGTTTTTTCACCGTGCACTGACATCGCACAGTACACAGGCCTCTAGCATTTCGCCTTCATCGAAATGCGACCGCCGCGGCCGGCAGACTAATATATCTCTTAGAAAGCAAACGTCAAGAACCTCGAGAGCATGCATAAACTGGCAGTATTGCGAAAAAGGGGATATAGGCCTTCTATGCAAGAAACCATATTTCTGCTTGAATGCTCCTTTACTTTTCTAGCCTCCAAGTTATAAAATTATAATCTGCGTACAAATATAGGCTTTGTCGCTTACACAGACTTTAAAAAATCAACAATAACTAGTCAGCAATTATGGCTTTCTTGCAGCATCATAACTCTTTTCAAAACGTGCATCAACCACAGCGCTGGAACGTTAACACTAGAAGAACTAGCAACGGCGACCAAATGCTTCAGTTTTCTTTTACGAGAATATTATAACATTAGCAAAAAATAACATTAGCAAATTATGCTCTGCCTTTAAAAGATCTACGTCTTATTTTTATGTCGTGTAAAAGGTTCATGCTCTTTTCGCAAACATTATTTATAACGCTTGCGTGAAATTTTCTCATAAGGCCTGTACGAAATCGTGGGATTTTCGGCGATCAGCCGTTTCTGATATGACAACGTGATACTTTATCGAGGTGACTTCTCATGTCACTTTGGCACATTTCATTGTTGCCTGGCTATAAACGTACGACCATCGTTGTAGCAACCAAAGTATTGCGCTGCTAAGCACGTCCAATTCCCAGCATGCAGGAAGGAAAAAAGTTAGGAGGGCAACACTGCGCGATGTGAAAGAAAGAAAGGAAGAATATTAGCAGGTCAGGCGCGCGGACTGAGCAAGGGCTCCTGACTTTTTTTTTTCTTCTTCTTCGGAAGAGACATTGATATTGGTTTTCTTTCCTCACCTTGAATGCGCTCGCATTCCTGGGGAAGAGGTCGTAAGCGGAGCACTGCGATGCCTCGAACGGCTCTTGATCTAACGGACACCGCCCATCGGCATCTCGAGAGCTGGCTGCGTGGCAGGATTCGCACAGAGCGTGCGAGCACGGCAACAGCACAGTCCTCTTTGGGATCATGCGACAGAGGGCACACACTCGCGAACTGGGCACTTCGTCCACAAAGCGGGTCGCTCGCCAGTTGACGCCTGCGACGGCGTGGTCGCGAAAACGGTGCACTCGTCCGCGATCCGGCATGGCGGTACGTCTTCTTCGCACAAAAACACGCGGCTGTCGCGCCGGAGCAAGACTCGCTTTTATCAGCAAGCTTTCCGATACTCGGTGGTCTCATAGAAACGTCGCAAAACAGAGATAAAAGCGGAAGGAGGCAGGTCATTGTAACGTTATCGCGTCTTTTATCTGTCACGACGCGAGGACCAATGCACACGCTAACGCCGGCGCCAGTGGCTCTTCTTAGGTTCCAGATGCCGCAGCGAGAAGTACTATCGTGAGTAGTATGAATAGGAGCACGTGGGCGCTTGGCAAATAGCTTCAAACCTGACGCAGGGGATTTCGCGGCGCCCGCTGTCGGAAACAAGTGGCAAGAGCGCCGCGGTGCAATCAAATGTTGACCCACCCGCCTCGCTATTGCTGAGAAAAAAAAACAGAAAAAAACTGCAGCTGATTAAGTAAAATACAGCGTTGAGAGCTGTGCGTGCGTGCGTGTGTAACACATAAAATGAAGACACAGCAAAATAAAAATTAAGGCAGTCTCGCATAGGGGTGCCAAGAATGAAGGACGTGCCTAGCTGGGCAGCCTTTTTTGTTTCTCTTCGGTTTTCTCTTTCTTTCGTCCTCTTTTTCTTTCTTTTTCGCTCTTTATTTTTATTTTTTCATCTCGTAAACTCTTCATCTCGCTTTATCTATATCTTTCTCTTTCTATTTTTCTTCCTATTTTTTTCTTTCTTTCTCTCTCTTGCTATTTCTCGCTTGCTTCCTCTTTTTGTTTCTTATTTTATACGTGGTTTTGCCTGCGTTGCGCCAAGCGACGATAGCTTACGATAGCCCGGGCCCCTGAAGTGCTTGCTCCGCACTTATCACCATCAAGGCGCTCGAAGAACAATAGGAAGCAGATTTCTCTTTCGCGCGAGCGCGCGCTCGATATGCTACAGATGGCCATGCTATTCGTGTTTTTGCCTGCGTTACGTCAAGCTACGACAGCATGCGATGACAGCATACGACAGGCCGGGCCCCTAAAGTGCTCCACACTTAACACATTTAGGGGCGAAGCTCCTTTGGGTGTGGGTCTGTCCCTCCTCTGTAGTATGTAGTAGTAGTATGTAGCCACGTCTAGTTCTTGGAGCGTTCACTAGATGGCGCTGTCGTAGCCACCTCTAGTTCTCAGAAAGATCCCTAGATGGCGCGGAGGCGCTCGCTGCGTTGCAGATGCGTGCTCTAGTCCCCCCCCCCCCGCTACAACAGCCGCTAAATATCAGACGCGTTGTGGGAGGGACAACAGTTTGCGGAAAACGTCGCCCTTCGTACTTTATTTGTGGCAGCGCCACAGCGCCATCGCCAGGTGTCGGTCACAAGGGGGTTTCATTCTATTTGCTACGCGCACTCGTGTTTCCTGTCATAGTGCTCATGATAGCACAGAGAAGTGGAAGTTGCTATCATATATATATATATATATATATTGTAAAGGCATTTATTCATTGCACTAGGCGACGGTGCACATCAGCGATATTCAAGACGGAGGGCAGACTCAGCACGAGGGGCGTGCTCTCAGAGAGAGCCGAAGACGACCCGCTAGAGGGCGCTCGAGAGGACTACCCATTAAAGTCACTGTAACGGGAACAGTACCGCATTCGTTTTCTCTTCGCCGCCGCGCCCTTTGGGCGGCTTCGCCACACAAATGGTCCAGCTCGCTCGCCTCGCTAGTGACTCCCGGCTGCCGACACACGGTGCTTTGGAGGGCAATTGTTTTTATAGCCTCAGAAAAGCGTGCAGGAACATTACGAATGCCCGCATCGTTTTGACACTTCATCGCAAGCCTATCGAGGCATCGAAAAATGCCTGGGTGCTGTGCTTTTGGGTGCAACAACAGACGGGAAACGGGCAAAGCCCTCTTTGCTATTCCCAGCAGGAAAAGTATGCCAAGCGACGGGCTGTGTGGCTGCACAGAATACGGCGGGAAAAATTTGATCCCATGACTGATACCCGCTTTTGTGAGGTAAGCGTTTCACTGAATATTCGCGAATGTTGTTTCGGGGAATGTTTGCGTCTCCCTTGCACTAGTGCAGCTTGTTTCGCGTGGTTGCCGCGGACGGTTCATGCACAATAACATTGCCGGGCAGCTCTTAATTATGTATGGTGTAAAAGTGATGCCTTTGGGCTCACATATAATGATCAGCGCGCCATGAAAACTGACTGCTACAGATTGGTATTGCGTGACGTGACTGTATGACGAACATAAATAACAGGTGGTAACATGAAAATAATGGCACGCACGTCATGTAAGGCATGATTTACATGTTACCACCTGTCACTAACGTTCGTCATACAGAAATATGTCGTCATAAAATTTTGGTATATATGCATTTCATTAAACGACCGCGAGCGCCCCGGGGCCATGTCATTAAATCATGTTTTACATGGCATGCCTGTCATGATTTGCACGTTAAAACCAGCAACGATAGATAGATAGATAGATAGATAGATAGATAGATAGATAGATAGATAGATATAGATAGATAGATAGATAGATAGATAGATAGATAGTGAGATAGATAGATAGATAGATAGATAGAATGATAGATAGATAGATAGATAGATAGATAGTAGATAGATAGATAGATAGATAGATAGATAGATAGATAGATAGAGATAGATAGATAGATAGATAGATAGATAGATAGATAGATAGATAGAAACGCTGAAAGTGTCAAAGGTTCACTAAATAATGCTTCGCATTTAGAATTGAACCTTACTGTGCCGTCCTTTTTAAATATTTTCTTACAGCTTTGCTAAGTTTAGGTTATCTGGAACAACTTGTGTAGCACTAGTTAACAAAGAATGCAAGACTGAAGTCTATAGCAGAAGTGTGTGCATGGTATCTGGTCTATTTTGTAGGGATCCATTGCAAGTTTTGCAATGAACAGCGGTAAAAATTTAGCCAAAGCAGACAGAAAAAACGACAAGACCAAGCGCTGACAAGAAAAACACTCGACGAGCGACTGCAAAATTTTTCAAGACCAATATCCAGATTATACGCTGGTGTCACGATGGGCATTTAATGTGTCTCGTCACATCTTGGACACCAGCCTCTCAGCCGCAGCTATCACGGCATCCTTCGCCGTAACGAGGCCTTGCGTACTGATGTTTAACCTGCGCAGCAGTCTCAGTGCTGCTGTCTGGCATGAGTTAGATATAGCATTGTATGCCCCTAAGTCGGCCATCTCCGACATGATCTCCGCCACTTTCTTGACGTTCGCGTCGCATGTCCCCAGAAACACCTGGAAATAGAGAAGAACATCAACGTTTCTTTAAAGGGGAGTTTCCATATAGAGTTGTAGGAATCGAGCGATTTGCTACAACCATGTTATTGCAGTGCCCACTCATAATATCGTGCGAGTTTAGATATTTCGGTTGTTTTGTCAAATATTGCATATAAAAACCTTTCGATTTAAATGCGCAGTGATCACTCGCAACCGTTTCATGGTGTCTTTTTTGTTGGGATGGTTCATTGATCCAGACAGTTAACCGTGGCGCTTAGTCTACACCACAGTTTACCCCGATGTCTACCCCAAAGTTGTTGGCGAGCGAAAAAATACAATGCCAGCTTAGGTTATAAAATGCGCCGCCACGTCTGTCACCACAGACGACCAATCTTCCTAGCATCCCAGCACTGTTAAACACCAAAGGCGCGGTGAACCTATCGATTCCTAGTATACTACGACCCGCTGGGGCATTACCGCAGAGGGACAAGTTTTCAGGCTGGGCAGGCCCAGTGACAGATAATCGCGAGATAATGCGCTAACTAAACAGTCAGTTTCACAGCAAGGGCGAAACTGTGACAATGAATGCGATAGCGGGAAAGTGGGATGTCATACGCAGGGAGGCTACGAGCTCGACACTTGCAGCGGGCTGCTCTAACACAAAGGACGCACAGGAAGGACGCACAAGACGCACAAAGGACGCACAGGAAGATCGCGAATAAACAACTGCAAACACTTGCAGCATGCTGCTTAAACACAAAGAAGGACACACGAAAAGAACACACATGTATATACAGGACAAGCGTGAGCTAAAAGCTGCCACAGTTGCCAGCTCGCGACAGTCGCGAACGCGAACTAAGCGAGCGCTGTGCGCGCTTTGTTTGCACCGCTGTGTGCTGGCACTATGCCGTGATGTGGCGCCTATAACTGCAGCAACAAGCGTGCAAATGATTATGCACTGTTCATGATACCTCAAGGTAAGCGCGATGGCTTGCGCAAGAAGCAATGGCTGTACAACATAAAGCTCTTTCGGCCAAAGGACAGTGTTTGCGAAGTAAGGCGCCTTTCTTATTGCTCGTGACAAAGCACCCCCGAATGCTGCATTGAAATATTCTTCTGGATGATAAAATAATATAATAATAATAATAATAATAATAATAATAATAATAATAATAATAATAATAATAATAATAATAATAATAATAATAATAATAATAATGTGAGGCTTTAGGTACAGAAACACCATATCATTGTGAGGCCCGCTGTTATGACTGGCAGTCGGTGCCGACGCGCTGGCCATCAGAATCGGCCGGCGAGGCGTTCTCCCATGCTAGAACCCTGCATCTTTCCTGGAAACGGCGTTCCCGGGACGGCAAAGCCGGAGTCAATGGGCCACCTGGGCTTGGCGTATGATGCCGAAACGATATGACCTGTATCTTTGGACAGGAGTCGCCGCAGACCCTTTTCTGCCCTTCGGGGAAGAACTGGAAGAGCAAGCATGTTCTGCCCTTCGGTGAAGAACTGGAGGAGCAAGCACGTTCTGCCCTTCGGGGACAAACTGGAGGAGCAAGCACGTTCTGCCCTTCCGGGACAAGAGAGTACGAGGAACGAGCCCGAGGAACTGTCACCTTGCTCCCCCCACAAGCGTGCCGTTGACCACCTGACCCTTGCTGTTTCAAGAGTGCAACGACCCCTCAGCGACAGTGAAATGGACTGTCCATGGTGGGTGGGGTCGTGTGTGTAATTGGTGGTCATCAAGAAGGAGGAGCCAGTCTGAGGGGATAAAACGACGATGCTGAGTGAGAAAAGGGGTTCTGAGCCCTCGGTAACAGGCTCATCCAATTCGCTCGTCGCTGAACTCTGACCTTGTCACGATGTAAATTGAGTGTACAAAAAGTGCCAGTAAACTTGTTATTGTTTTCCCAACTTGCTAGCAGCATTTCCTCAACCCGGAGTCTCGACTACGCTACCAAACGGAGTCCGGGTACGACGCTGCCCTATCGTAGCAACAACATGGTTGCCGAGAAGGGATGGATCCAAATACCCAGGCACGACAACTGGTGATCAGCGCTGGGATCTGAAGATACAAGCGACAACAACAGTCGGCCTAAGGGAATGCAGCTGTCTGGAAACATCGATCACGTGTGGGTGAGTGCTTGGCTTTTCCTTTGATGTAGACCAGGTTCTAAACGAGGGTTTTAGATCTGGTAGATAACTTTGCCGAGAGACTCAAGGTTACGTACTCTCGGATAGTTGTTTTGGAAGTAGCGGGCACTCAGGACGATCATGGATTTACAGAAGCTGCAGGAGCCGGACTTGTTGCTGTTGTGTAAGGAATTGGGAATCGATACAAAGGGTTTGGCACGAAAATCCCTTATCATACAGGCAATCATTGATTTGGGGGTCGATGATGAGGAGATCTGTGAAGAATGGGAATACGCCAAGCAAAATAAGGAAGAGCGGCTCAGACACTGGGAGAGAGAGGAACGCCGCGAGCGTGAAATAGAGGAAAGGGGACGTGAGCAAGAGATTGAGCTCCGCAAACTAGAAGTCAAGGTAGAACTCCTAAAGTTGAGTAAGAGGTCGGGCAGTTGTCCCCAGCGAGTGGTACCTCTTCTCAACAAGAAGGCAGAGTTCCCAAGGAGGACGGGAGCCTTCGACTTTGCACGGACTACAGAGCCATTAACAGCCAGACGCATCTTATTCCCTTTCCTATGCCCAGAATAGATGGAATTATAGACGAGACAGGCGGATGTTCCTGGTTTTTCAGGATAGACCTCTGTAACGGCTTCTGGCAAGTACCTCTTCAAGAGGACACAAAGCAGTACACCGCTTTTGTAACGCCATTCGACATTTATGAGTACAACCGGCTGCCTTTCGGATGGAAGAACTCGCCTAGCTGGTTCCAGAAAATGATGAATACGGTTCTACACCCTTTCATTGGAAGCTTTTGCAATGTCTACGTGGATGATATCATCGTCTATTCTAAAAGCGAAGTTCTCCATCAACAGCATGTGGCACAGGTCCTCACAGCTTTGTCAGAAGCCGACCTCAAAGTCAACTTTAAGAAGAGCGAATTTTTTAAAACCAAGGTGACTTTTTTGGATGGAGTGCTGGACGGCACTACGAAAAACACCAAGGAGGAATCAGTGGCACGCATCGCAAAACTGGCGAAGCCCTTTGATGTCCACTCATTGCGTGTGTTTTTGGGGCTGGCCGGTCATTTTAGGGCATTTATCCAAGATTATGCTCTTAAAACGAGGTGTTTGACAAGACTGATGCAAAAGATGTACCATTCCGTTGGACAGATGACTGCGAAACGGCCTACAAAGAGTTGGTACGAGTTATATCGTCTGATCCAGTCCTCACACTACCAGACTGATCTTCCGTTCGAGCTCAACACGGATGCATCACATTACGGAACGGGAGCAATACTTTACCAGCGAGATGAACGCCAGCCAAGTAATCGTCAACTCCGCGTGATTGGTTACCACAGCTACACTTTTAACAAAGCGGAAGTGAACTATACAACAACGGAGAAAGAAGCACTGGCCGTTCTAAAGGCTGTTCGGTACTTCCGCTCTTACCTGGAAAGTCGAAAATTCAAATTATACACTGACCACGAGGCACTTACCACCTTTTGAAAATGGCAGAGCTGAAAGGAAAAGTCGCACGGTGGGTAAGCGAGCTACAACAGTTCGACTTTGAGGTGAACCATCGCCCGGGAGCTTCAATGAAAGACGCCGATGCAATGTCCAGGCTGGGGGTCATAAGGCTTGTTGATGTACAATGGCAAACAATAAGTGCAGCCAAACTTTGGGAAGGAACTGAAGCTTTACAACTCACACAAACCGAAGAATCGCAGTGCCTCCTACACTAATTCCGAAAATTCTGGATCTTTATCACACAAGTTGTCATTCAGGTGGTCACGATGGTTTCTGGCGGACCTACATGAAGCTGACCAAACGGTTCACATGGCCCGGCATGAAAGAAGACACAAAAATATATGTGCAATCATGTCACGAATGCCAGATCAACAAAGTAAAGTTTAAACAGCCGACTCAACTGATGGTATTACCAAGGCACTTACTACACCGTTTGAGGTGATTCACATGGACTTCGCGGAACTTCGAAAAAATCTGAGAATGTGAAAAAAACTGGAGCCTTCCTGTTGTGCGTCGATGAGTGCACAAGGATGGTGGCAGCAAAAGCTGTAAAGCAGGACACCAACAGTGTGATCTCTTTTCTAAACCGCAAGATGTTTGAGAACGTGAAGGTATTGGTAACAGACAATGGACCAGCCTTCCGGAGTCACCAACTCAATGAATGGGCAAAGCGGCGAGCAGTTACGCTCAGGTTACTGCGCCGTATCATCCAGCAGCTAATGGGCTAGCGGAGCGAGCTATTCGAGATATCAAACAGTATCAAGTATGTATCCGGACTTCCCAGGTGGATGGAAATGCTGCCTTGAAGCTGCAGTAGCGCATCATAACCGGTCCTATACAACAGCTCTGGGATGCACACCGCTGTTTGCTGCTACGGGAAAACCAACTATTGCCGGCTGACACGACCTTAGGAGTTGAAGCGATGATCCGCCTGATAGAAGACAGAAGACTGAAGAGAGCGAAGTGAAGTATCGGAAAGGATGAAAAGGAACTTCGACAAAAAACAGAATGCGATGGACCCAGGAATAGAGGTGGGAGACTTCGTGCTGGTGAGAAAAGGATTGCCGAACTCGGGTGCGAATCACACAGGGCCATTTTCTGTTGTCAAGACAGCAAGACAGCAGGACATTTAAAGACGATCTGGTATATAGGTCCCAATGGAGCCGTTTGAATCGGCGTCTATAGCTAATGTTTCAAATATAATCCAGGAGGGATGAAACAAGGGTGGGGGAGTGAAGCAAGCTCAAGCAGTTGAAGAAGAAGACGACAGAATTCAGGCCAGGGGGACTGGGGGGAATAAAGAAGAAGTTAGAAATGGCGACATGAAGAGCATCGTCTGTTTATTATGTGCGGTCTTGTTACGTAATTATGTGCGGGCTTGTTACAAAGATGTCAAGGTATATGCAGCCATATGTGGTATCAGGGGATATCGGCCTATATCTTGCAGAATTTGAACAAATGTGTGAGGAAGTGTCTTTTGAGCGAGACACTTGGTCTCAGTCTCAGGGGTTATTGTCAGTTCTGCCCAGTGAGGCAGTTGAGGTTGTTGCGCGACTCAGTGAGAAGGACGCGGGCAACTACGATGTAATTAAGGCATCTTTATTCCAGAGTTTCGGAATATCTGATAGGAGAGAGGAAAGCAAGAATGGTATGCAAAGGGATCCTTCTCCTGAGAACAACGAGCGACAGGTCGCCGTTGGCGAGATCGCGCCAGAGAAAGGCCCGCCGTTTCATGAGAGCATGAAAGCAGAGCAGGCTGAGAATGAGGCCTTGGCCGGTCTAGAGTTAGGGACAATTCCAGAAGACGTTCCTTTCGTGGACGAGGTTGGTACCAGCCGCCCTAATGGGCTGTGTCGCAACGGTGGCTGTGTCGCAAAAAGCTCACTAATATGATGAGCACGTGATGTCAATTGTCAACATACGTTCCCAAGTAGCTGTGAGTTTGGAAAACAGTACAAGTATTGTGCTGTATCAAATCCACCGATTCAGTGCGCTTGCTTGCATTGTCTGTTCTGTCATTTGTGAACAAAGCTGAGCGGGAACAAGACAAACAGAACACAACGCAAGCTCAGTCACTCTGATATCGACTATGTCGTAGAGCGGTCGATGTTGCTTTTGAAACAACGAGTGACTTTGTACGGCGTCTCTGCTATTTAAAAAAAAAAAAGCTTGAAAGATGCCCGTAGCGCGCGCAGTGGTTTGTTGCCTCAAAACATAATAGAGTGCGGCAAGAGAACTATCTCTACGGGAACTGTTCATTTTGCAGTAAGAAATATTTGCTTAGACTATTTTAATGTTACTTCAGAAATATTTTATTTTACCCTAATTTATGTCTTGTAAGGAGGTCCTCCGACAGTCGTTGCTTCGAGACCTCTGAATGTGCAGTTATATGTCCATCTTGTATGTTATTTCGCCAAAATAAACATTAATTATTAATTCATTCATTAACAATTTTTTCGTTGACTGATCCTATAGAAGCCATGATGTTATATTCACTGCGGAAATGGTAATAAATATGTGCATAAGTCCGCAACATGAAAATAGATGCACAAGTGTCAGGATTCGACGTAATGATAATGACACTGTGACGCCCAAACCATCCTTTTTGAAGTACAAAAAAAAATGCACGCGAAGCACCCTCCGCTGCAAAACAACTTGCTTGCGTGTGGAGGTGGATGCCGCTTGTGTGAAGCAATGACCGTTCGCATTTTTCGTTCCCAGTAATAATGGCCTTCGTTATTCCAAGGAGCTGCACATCCCTCCTAGGTGGGCAGTTTGCGAGAATAAAGGACCACGACTGCTAGATGGGAGTAAGCGACGGCACAGACAGTGCCTATACTTTAGCCTATACGGCGGCACAGCCCTTCAAACCGGAAGTCGACGCTGACGGCGCCGTAGCCAATAAACCTTTGCCATAATTTAGTTTTGCTATCCACCTATACAACAAGCGCTCTTTCCGTCCACTCGTCGAACTCTCTCCTCATGCTGCGTGCACTCGCCATTGGTGACGAGAAATGGCGGCTATGTCGCTGCTGTCTATTTCTTTGCTGTCGCACTTGTTTAAAGGGACACTAAAGAGCAAAACGATTTTTCTCGCATTAGTAAAGTAGTCTTCCACGATACCAAAAACACCACGCTTGCTGCGAGAAGACGCTTAATAAGCGAGAAAACGCGCAAAAAGAAAATACAGGTGGCGACGCCACCTTGCAATTCCCGCACCATTGCCGTGACGTCACATATTTTTGACGGCGCCTGCTTGGGCCTACGTAGTTCCTAATCGGTTAAATCAAAGTACATGGTCCTTTGAGGGGGCCAGAGACTTGACATAACGAGTTTGTGGAAATTTCGTTGAGCCAGTGGCTCCAAAATACGTTAAATGCTCTTTGAAATCTTTTACGTCACGAATTACTAAGTTTGGCGCGAAATTTAAAAATGAAACTTTGAACTTGGTTTTCTCCTCTAATAATAAACCTATGGTGGTGAAATAAACTACACAAGAGTTCTCCGAGCACACTTTATCAACCTAAACCAATTCATTGTTTCTCTTTAGTGTCCCTTTAAGCATGAGTAATCAATCCTGGTACCAGGGTACTTCACTCTGTCCACTGACTTACAATAACCTAATTTCCTAAACGGCGAAGCATCTCATACGTTTTCTTTTGCTTTCTCGTCGTGGAATGCGGCGAACTGTTGAGGTCCACTTCGACGAACCCGACAGTTGTCCACAGCCATCTTTAGTATACTCTATATACTGCACGACGTTGTTTGGAAGAACTGCTTTAACTCTCCAGTGCCGGAATCCTCTCCTGCTTGGAACGCTCAGCAGCCAAGACGCCGCATGGCTCAGCACTCAGGCTTTCAGCTCCTCGAGGTCCGTGCTTTGAAGGTAAATTTCGGTACACTTTATTTCTGTTGAGAGATCTGTTGGGAGGAAGACCGGAAAACGAATTAAACATCCACCTCAATACAGAAGATGTACAGCCGCACATGGCGAAAATTTTGCCGAAGAACGTTGATCTAAAACACTTTCGCGCACGCACGATATATTCACGCAGCAGTTCAACCACTGCTAACCATATTGACCGCTGCTTTGAAGCAATACCTTGAATTGAGCTGGTTGGTGACGCAGAGCTTGAGAATTAATGGCGCTAACACTGGGATGGGACACAACTACACAGGATCCAATTTGCAGGTGATCTTCACTTATGAACACAACGGATATTTATATAAGCATCCCGCTTCTGTGTTCTACGTAATCACCATTGCACAAAACCCACTATGTACAGCCATGATACACAGTCACAAGATACAGACACTGCATTCTTCAGTTCCAAAAGTCAAACATCACCCTTGCCACAGCGCGCGTTCAAGGAAGCTGGCGCGCTGTCAAGGAAGCTGGAAGAGCAACGGAAGCAAGCTGAACGTTCCGCGGATCTTGGATAATTCCCGTTTAGGGAGCTTCCGTTTACTTTTGTAGTGTTAGCTACACTGGCCGAGCCGGAGCGGTTTCGCGTGCGTGTACAAGAGCCGTGCTGTGCATGCGCGAAGAGCAGTGACGTCACACGGCGCACAGCTGGCGCTCCGAAGCCGCCGCGCGCGCCTCGCCGATCTGCGCATTCCAGAGGAGTGACATCATAGCCGCGGCAAACCGGCAGACATACTGGCGCCGGCACGCGCCCAGCTGTGCGCCTCCGTTGCGCAGTGGCCGTCTTACGCTGCGCCGGGCGTTGAGGCCGTAGAGACGGCAGCATGTTACTACACTGACCACCGAGCCGTCTTTGTGGCAATAGAGAAATGGCGTTGAGCAAAAAAAATACATATACATGTGTCACATAATGCGTATACCGTGTGTGTGTCATTGAAGCAGCAGTAAGCATGATAATCAAGCTAATCATAGACAACCAGGAGAGCTAAGAATAATCAGCTGAACCTTAGCACACGCTACGTATATCCTGGCATAGCCGAGCTAAGCCGCTACAATTTTTTTTAAATGCGAAGTATCTTAAGGCGGAGCTCAATCCGGTGGTGGTGTGCGGCGTGACCACCCTTACTGCGCATGCGCATACCCTCACCACACACCTCTTCACTCCCTCTGTCATCTATCCACTCTCATTTCCCCTCTCCACTCACCATCTCCCCTTCCCCTCTCCACTTTCCCTCTCCGATACCCCTCTACACTTCCCCTCTCCCCTACCCTTTCCGCTCTTCCTCTGAAACGCGGGCTAGACATGCCGAAATTCTCTCCTGCGCAACGCCGCGATGAGCTCGAGCGCATGCGCGTCCCCTCCCCTTCTCTCTCCTCTCCTACGCTGCCCCCTCTCGCCCGCCTGTAGACCGCGTTCCCCGCTCGCCCTGTGAGAATTAACGGCCAGGCTAGATGGAAGATACGACGCGCGTAGCGTCGCTCTTCGCGTTCCACGACGCGAGTTCGGTAGCATGCCAAACGAACGCCAACGGAACGCGATCGTGCAAGTGCACCGGCTTCGCATCTACTCATGGTCCCCTTTAGCGGGAGATGGTGTAATTTTCTAGACGAGTTTAGACATTTGTCGTCCTCTAGTCGTAGCTTCTAGGTCAGCCCGACAATGTCATCCGTGTTGCGCACATTATTCAGGTCAGCGGTGAAATTATCCGGTGTAGTTACGCGGACAATGATCGCATTGGTGAGCGTGAGAAGTCTACTATTGGGCATAGGTAGACTCCAGATTTGCGATTTTTAGGGAGGCCGTAGTATGCTGGTGCCGACCTTTTCTTAGTAGTTCACAACAATTACCTCCAACAAATAGGTAGAAACAGGTCAGCACCACGATTCTACGGCCTCCAGAAAAAATTTACAAATCTGGAGTCCCCCTACGCCCAATACTAGACTTCTCACGCTCACCAATGCGATCATTGTCCACGTAACTACACCGGATAATATCACCACTGATGTGAATAATGTGCGCAACACGGAGGTCATTGTCGGGCTGACCTAGAAGGTACGGCTAGAGGACGACGAATGTGTATACTTTGACGAGTGACTAACCGAATTAGGACTATTGTCGGAGCTGCGAATTTTGCTGGAATGGAATAACGCACGATGAGCAACGCATTAATCGTCCATATAAATCGTTCTTTCGAATGCTTATTTCGGCAAGATAGTCGGAATTCATCGAGCTCCAGGACAAGAGAAAGAACAGTGCGAGGAAATCCAAGCCAGCAATAAAAGCCAGACTGGAATCTACGTCGTTGAGATTTTTCGGTGTAAGGGAAAGTGGACCAAAAATCACGAGGCCTGGAAATGTCCATTTAAACAATCAACATGTGACAAGTTCGACAAAATATATCGCTTCCCTTTAGCATGCCGAACCAATAGCGCAACGCCGGAGAAGTTCAAACAAAGCGTCGCATCGGTAAACGCGCTACACTGAAACTTCTGGATTGAAGCTGTATTTCGCAACCATAAGGGGAGCGTCGCTCAGGAGCTATTAAAATATACAGGATGCCCATTCTTTAAGACAGGTGCAGATTAGTAAATGATAGTACGAAGCAAACTGAGAGCGAGATAGAAGCTAATAGCTGTGCCATAGTCCTGATTTTTTTTTTTTTTTCAACGGAAAGGAGCTACAGGCCGCGCGCATCTTCGTGTAAGAGGAACAGATCCTCCCTTTCGAAAATATTTGAAACAGAATCAACCTCCGTTTTTTTTTCGCCACGGCAACGCCGGTGGCAACACTGGACCAAGCGGTAGCGCAATAAAACCAAGTACACTTTCTTAAGGTTGTATTCAGTATACCACACGCCGGCGGTACCGGTAAATGGTTTTCTACAGCCCGATAGGATTCTACTGATTCTCACATCAGCCCACGATACTTGTGAGAGATGGACAGGGCAATATAATTTGTCTCAGGAAAATGATAACCGTAATAAAACACAATGCACCCATCGCAATGGTTGTGACGGATTTCTGGAATTTGCAAACCACGTTAAGTTAGTTCGGAGCGTTGTAACTCACATTTGTCGGGTCACCGGGCTTCAGGGCTGTCTTGAGCAAGGCCTGTGGCGTTCCCTTCGGCACCCTGCTGATGATGATGATGATGCTCCTGGGATGATTGGCACCTACCTACTCAGGGGGATCGGCCAAGAGTCGGGCGGACCATATAGGCTCAAATGTTTAAGTGCTAATACAGGTGACAGAGCCAGTTAGGATGAAGAGTTATTTTTAATTAATACCAGTTTTAGCCTAGACCACACTGCATAATCTCGCTAATGACTTGCATATTCCAAAACACAGCGGCATGATCGTACCTTCTGTCTTTTTCAGAAGGGGTGGCTCATAACCAATGCGCAGGATTCGCCAAAGTTTGATTACTGAAATGAAGAGTTCGACAAAACCTCGTCTGGTCGGGAACAGTCATTGTCAGAATAAGAGGACCCCGACCAAACACTTAAAAATAACAAG